>NC_134552.1:34003167-34270796 GCF_025594145.1 Primulina tabacum
CACTTGGCTCGACGGGCACCTACTCTACACATGAATGTTTTGATTGTACTGGTGAACTTGAAAACTATCTCCTTCGTATAACTATTGAAAGATATTCCATTAAATGTCCATTCAAAGGCAGACACCATATGAGATATGGATGGGTAAGCCACCCAATCAACTTCAGGCCATGCTCATGGACCGAGGCCCCATCTCGCATGCGCAAAGTGATCAGCTCCTTGACGGTAGCATGCCTAAGAGGCCGTGTTTGCTCACCAAAGAGCTCCTTGAGATGCAAATGAATGTCACCAGCACTCTTTGCATCCTCAAAACGCCTCTGCAGCTCATCATTCATAGAAGTCAGCATATAAAACCTGGCTATCAAGTCATGGTCAAACCATTCCTTGTAAGCTTGCAAATCCTCAGGAGTGCAGTCAGTCGGAGCCTCAACAGGGGGCGACTCAGTCAGTGTATATGCTACCATTTCCGAATTCAAGACAATTTTCAGGTTTCTTAGCCAAGTGAGGTAATTAGGTCCAGTTAATATATGTTTGTCGAGTATTGCAGATATCATTGCAATCGAAGACATTGTCAATTTGTACTGAAAAGCAAAACAGATAAATGTTGATGACTATTTTAAATATTTAGTAAGATATGAAGTTTGGACTTTTACTTCATAAATATTTGCTCCCACTGTTTTGACATCTTTCACTATCCTCTAGTGAAAACGGGAAACTCCTTTCCTCAGTAGGTACGTAAGGTCCAATTAGCGAATTATGATCCCGAATAATATCAGCCAATCACAATTCCTAAAAGGTAGTTTCCAATTGCATCACAATGCAACCCTCTACGTAAACTTTTGTCTCACGTTTGATTAGGACCCAATAATATGACGTCGTTCATCTTCACGTGTCAAGCCTTACCCATCGATGTTGAACCTTAATGGACGGTCGCCATGAGTTCCCCCAATAATATGAGCCGAAATCATGGGAGTTCCACGTAGTTCACATCACCATGTCAATGGATGTCACAGCTTTCCGGCACCCAAAGCTCCCCCAATAATATAAGCCGAGCCCCGAGTACGGGTAGCGTTCATCATGCACCCATTGTCGATGGAAGACAAGGAAATTATAAAAATTTATAATTCCCTTTTGGGCTTGATATTAATTTTGAATCTTATTCAAAATGAGGGTTTTTAATTTTGAAAGGTCTCATCATTAATTTTATTTAAAAGCTCGCCATGTTTGATCGTATGTTTGCGGATTCATGCAACTTTGTTATTATCATAATAAACGCACATACTCATTATTTATAAATATCATGCATATATTATAAACAGTTAACAAACAAGGATGATCAATCGCCCCAATACTAATGGCCCTGTGAGCTAAACACGGGCCTAGGTCCAATCCTAGGGAAATGCATGGGATGCAAATGCAACTATTACATTAGCTTCAATATTTACATGTCTTCGATCTTCATAATCATGGCCACCATCTTCCAATCTTGATCATCCACTATACTAATATTTACAAATAAATATCCATGGCAAATAGGGATACATCTCATGGGGTGGGAACGGGCCATAAACCAAGCGCACTTTATAAATTTATAATAATTACAATCATTCAACACAAAATATCGTAGCATACACCTTGCAAATTGGGCTTGGGCTTTTGATCATCCTTCATGCACAATATCACATATCATACACCATCAATTAATTATCACAATTTAATTGATCCAATATTATATATCTTGATCCAATCACTAACCGCCACGATTATAAACTAAATTAACAAAGTACACAAACACCTTTTGTCTACTTTCAAATTAATTTATTTATAACCGAATTTCTTGTAAATCACCATTTACTATAAATATTTAAAGTCCAACTTAAAATATTTATTTCATGAGAAAATATTTGCAACTTTTGTAATTTTAAACTTAAGGGCCCAAAAACTTATTTTTCACCAAAAACATTTTGGCCCATTTAAAATTCACAAATATGTTAGCCATCCAATGGCCCCACAACTCAAGGCCCATGACACTTTGATATTCCAAAACACTGTTGGAAACCCTAGTCGTCATCGCCGTCGCCGGAGCTCCGTCGCCAGATTCCGGCAACAATTTTTTTTTTTTATTTTCGATAGAGGGGTACGGGCAGCCTCTCGGGCTGTCTTGCTGCCCGAAACGGGCAGCCCCTCGGGCAGCCTGAGCTGCCCAAAATATCCCTTTGTCATGCCTTGATTTTTGTTGCAAATTTCATTCTCATGCGGTTAGAAATCAATGTCAATATAATATCTTGTAAATGCTACACAAAATCGTAACCATAGCTCGGATACCACTTGAAAGGGGATCGGTTACGGTGACAGGAAGCGCAATGGAAGTTTAAAAATCGAATTTTACAAGAAAATTTTCGGCCACCATGATATTGTGTGTAACAAATACAATAAACACCTAAATGTCATACATAGGGTGTTTAGAAATAGTTACCTATCAATCTCAAGAGATTGATGATGGCACCAACAAGTTTAAAACTTGGCTCTTGAATGGATGACAAATCTTCAAGCTTCCAACCTCCAAAATTAGGCCCACCACCAACTAGGTAAATCCTCTCTTAATTTGCACTAGAAAACTAAGAGGATTTTTCAAATAGAAGAATTTTCTTTCCTCAACACTTGAAGAAGAAAAATGAGGAGAGAAAAACCTAAAAATTTCGGCCAACATAGTGCAGAATGATGGAGGGAAGAGTTGTCTTGGTAGTGCAAAAAGTTGATCCAAAAAGTTGCATGCCATGCATTATTTTAATTAAAAGTATTCCCCAACTCTTCACCTCCCAAGCATGCAATGTAACTTGGGCTTATAACTATTACAAGGCCCATGGACTATTTAAATTGTCTCAAACATATTTGAGCCCAATTAGACTTTACTTGATTTTACTCAAGCCCACTAGTCCAATTGGGCTCTACAAGGCCCAATGTTATTTAATTAATTCAACACTTAATTAATTTAATTATTTGACTCTACTAGGCCCACTAGTGTTTAATTAATTCAACACTTGAATTAATTTAATTTAGTCCATAATAATGTTTATGAAAATCTCAATTTTCAAATACATTATTTACTTGGAGTATTTTTAATTTAGGAACACATTCATAAACTAAAAATTACATTTCTCTCATAGAGAAGTCATACTTCTATTTTTCTCAACGCTTATAAACTCATTTATAAGCCGTTGAACACTTTGAACTATTTTACTTCTCAACGGGATCTAGAAAGCTAGTACTTGTGTGGACCTCAATGGTTCATCGATACAACTAGCCGTCGGTTCACATCTCCATGTGATTCCGAATAAACATGTCCTTATATGAGCCTACCCCAATTGCTCCATTCTTACTTATTCAACTCCTTGATAACAGAACGTCAGAACTCCAGTCTGATAGTACCCAACCAATCATGTTAAACGCCTAGCAGCATCGCTTACATGATCCCTAGGTATCAAATGATAGTGCCTGCAGAATCATTCAATTATGGTTAGCGTATAGTACGGTCCCTTCAACTCATATATCCCGACCGATTCGACAACCATGGTTTATCGAGAGTTGTCAATGAATCGATACTATGTGTCATGTCGTAGTTGCATCGATGGTGTAATCTATGAAACCCCTTTCATAATTACCACCATACTCTGATCAGAGATTTCAACCTAACATACACATGATAACACATAGGATATCCTACCCGAAGGTAAGCGGTGAATCCCCGACAACAATGAGTCGGGTAAACAAGTCAAAGTGTAATTCTAGCACATAGAGTCTCATGTTGTCCCGGGTTCATAAGGACTAATGGTGTACAACCAAAACTAGGACTTTTCCACCTAACTGCATGCTCGGACATCACAATGTCCCCTTACCAATGAAACATGGTTACTCACATCGCAGATACTAATCTCGAACTCGGAGCGGCCTATATCCTTCTTAGTGGCGGCTGAATCGCCTAGGAACCTTTTAAAATATACAGTATTACAAATATGAGTTTCATGATACTCATCATATGAGCATCTCATATTCTTTCTACTATTTGTATATTCAAGGGCTTTATCTATGCAGTTAGCATGGGTATACAGATAAAAAGTGCCAAAACGATAAATTCAAATATTATTAAAATAAAGACTGTTTATACATAGAGTTTAATCATGAACCCTCGGCCAACACTTGGCTCGACGGGCACCTAATCTAACATAAACACCGCTGGAGCATTAGTCAAACCGAACGGCATGACAATAAATTCATAATGTCATACCGGGTTCTAAATGTTGTCTTCGAGATATCAGAATCCCTGACTCTCAGCTGATGATATCCAGATCTCAGATCGATCTTGGAATAGACTGAAGAACCCTGCAACTGATCAAACAAATCATCAATGCAAGGCAAGGGATATTTATTCTTTACTGTGCTTTGTTCAGTTGCCGATAGTCGATACAGAGTCTCATAGAACCGCTTTCTTTCGAACAAACAATACTGGAGCACCCCAAGGAGACACGCTCGGTCTGATATACCCCTTGGCCAATAAATCCTCCAACTGTTCTTTCAACTCTTTCAACTCAATCGGTGCCATTCTGTACGGAGCCCTCGAAATCGGAACTGTACCTTGCATCAACTCAATACTGAAGTCTATCTCTTGAATCAGGGGCAAACCAGGAATCTCATCAGGAAAGATATCAGCAAACTCACACACCACTGGAAAATCCGCCAATGATGGACTCGATTTCAGTAGATCAACTGAGTAGACAAGGAATCCTTCCGCTCTTTTCTGTAACAATCGAGTCATAGACAATACGGATATCAAAGGAATTCTAGATCGAGAACCCTTACCGTAGAATTTCCACTTATTAGCCATCTCAGGTCTGAATCTTACAATCTTGTGGAAACAATCGACAGTAGCTCTGTACTTGGTCAACATATCGATACCGATAATACAGTCAAAATAAGACAACCCAAGCACAATACAATCTATCTCAATTTCATGCCCATCGTACTGTAGCATACAATGTTTAACATACTTTATTGATATAAAACCTGTCCCACGGAGAAGAGACAGACACTACCCGCAGACAATGACTCAATAGGCAATGCCTGATTCAATGCAAATCACTCAGATATAAATGTATGCGATGCACCAGTATCAATCAATACATATGCAGGATAACCAGAAATAAAACAGTTACCTGCAACGACATCATCAGGTGCATCCTGAGCCTGCTCCTCAATCAAAGCGAAGACTCTGCTCTGCTGTCTAGGAGGCTGGCTAACTGTCTGACTACCTCCTGGTCTCTGTTGTGACTGAGATGGTGTTGGCTGGAATGAATGCACAGCGGTTGATCGTCTCTCAGTCTTTGCCGCTGATCCAGATGATTCCGCACCCTGTGATCTCTGAGAATCATTCTGGGGACAAACTCGAGCAAATGTCCCTGCCTGCCTACAGATATGGCAACTGCCGAACACTCCTCGGCACTGCTTTGTGGAATGCTTCCCTCCACAAGTGCTGCAATAAAGTCCTATATAACTCCCAGAGCTAGAAGAACTGCTTCCTAACTTCTTGAATTGCTTTCCTCTAGCTTTCAAGAAATCCTTTTTCCGCCACTGCTACTGCCACTCTCAAACCGGGGAGGTGGTTGTTGTGGTCTCGGTGCTGGAGGTACAAACGAAGCTCCCTTCTGTCTCATCATACTGGCTTCGGCTCCCTTGGCCCTGTCCAAGGCATCGGTAAAATTATTCGGTCTCCTGGTATTCACAAAGGTAAAGATCTCCGGATTCAGGCCATTAATAAACTGATCAGCAACAGCTTCTTCATTCTCGGCCACATGTGGAGCAAATCGTAGCAGGGTGGAGAACTTGGCCACGTATTCTTCGATATTCAGCTGGCCCTGTCTCAAATTGGCAAACTCGGCCCCCTTGTCCTTCCTGTACGACACTGGAAAGAATCCCTGATAAAACTCAGTTCTGAAGACATTCCAAGTAATAATCGTACCTCGATGCTCCAAGGCCCGCTTGGTGGTAATCCACCAGTTCTTTGCCACATCGTGTAACTGGTGTCCTATCAGTTTCACTCTCCTCTCATCAGTGTAATCTAAGGACTCGAACAGCATCTCAATGTCGTCCAGCCAACTCTCACAATCTACTAATGTCTCAGTACCTTTCAGTGTAGGTGGATGGAATGACTGAAATCTCTTTAACAATGTTTCTATTGGAGTTGCTGTTACCCCCATTGGAGGATTTGAAGTGCTACCCTGTTCCGGTACTCTTCTCAGAGGCATATCTGATAATCAAATGGATTAGTAACCCAAATACAACAGGACCGGTTTCAGTCCTCCTCTGATCATCTTACAGCTGATCCAGAATTGGTTATGATCCATCTCAATAATACACATTACCATATCAAAATCAGATAATTCAGGTAAATATGTATTAAAGCAGTAATCATGCGAGCAATCACATGCAAGGAAAGAAAATTCATTCTACCCCGCTCACTAGCTCCTATCTCAGTCTAAAGGATCTATCGCTCTGATACCACTGTTGTGGGGGACCCGGACGCTAATCATGTTCTTAATCATCATCAGGACAATTTAATCAATTATAATAAACAGGGTCTAAATTTTTTTTAAATACGAATTTAATGGGATTCAATCTAATATACATATCAGTATTAAAGTACAAGTCTTGTACTATATATACAATCATTCAACTATGGTTAACAACTAAATGTCAAGTGTCCAAACCCTATCTTTAATCCATGTCCGTAGTCTCCACTCTAATCACGATCTTTCTTCATATCCTCGACCCTGAACCTGTCCCACCTGTTTTCATGCACAAATACAAACACAACAACAGCCAGATAACTCCGGTGAGAATAAAATCCTAGTATAAATCAACGAACAGCAATCACATAAACAATGTAAGAGCATGTAACAATATCAGTGACATGTATTAAATCTGAAACATAATCAATATGAAATCGTAAATCAGACTCGTGACTCCACGTCTCAGACTAGACTCACTCCTAGTCTAGGGATCCCGGTTTCCAGATGTTGGTATTCCTATATCGAACATCAGTAATAGAAGAAAATCCAATTCTATCCACTTCGATATAACCAAACATCCGGTGCCTTGACCTATCCGTCACAGACTGTGGCACTATCGCCAATTCAACTATCCTGTGACATCGTGCAATGTGCCCGTGGCGATCCCACCACTATCAGGCACTTCTGTCACAAGATCACTCGTCTAATACTCATCTAATACGTGCTTTCTATAAATCAATAGAACAAGCATATCAAATCAAATCAATGCATATAATAACAATAAGTATGTGATTTAGGGAAACTCAAGTATATTCTACTTGAGTCGATATCCCAATACCACATTGACTTATACCTTTCTTTTGTTGAAGTTCTGACGACGTTCAAGTCTGGAATTCAAAGTCTGTCAATCCCTCAATCTGGCCATGACAATATCAATAATATCATATCAATATATTGCTCAAATCAATACCAATCTGATCATTCTGGATTCAACTCAAAATCAACGGCATAACGGAACGATCTCGACATCTTCGTCAATACCACATCAACATATATCAATTACAATCTATAACCCATATCCAATACAATCTGTAATCAATCCATAATACAAATCTGTCCGATTTCAAATCAATATAATCAGAAAATCATAACAATTCCATAATCAGTCTGTTTTTCAATCTGACTTCGATTCTACGGTGTTTAACATATCCAGAACACCATATATGAATCATATTAAATTCATACAACACCATATTTTCAAATGATACCAAAACTCAATAAAACTTACGTCCAGTTGTAGCCTGGGTCGATAGGATTACAGTACTGAAGTCGGATTTAAAATTGGACAGACGGATTTCTCACAATCACCGTTCAAAGCTACGAGCAAGCTGGAGAATTCCTCGGAAGTTTTTCCTTCTTTCTTTACGTTTCTGAAGGAAGGAAATATGTATATATTTATCACTTGTGCATGCCAAGCCACGCGTCTTATTTTTCATAACACACGTCTCACCGCAGGTGCGCTACACTTTGGACCGCGGGTGCGCTGAGCATACTGATCCACACTCAAAATTGCATGAACGACGACCGCAGGTGCGCTATCCTTCTACCGCGGGTTGCGGTCTGGTCTCTGTTCATTTACCGCAGGTGCGGGTGGCTTTTCTGGCACGGGTGCGGTACGCCTACTGTAACCTTCAACATTTCATGATAAACGACGTGGGTGCACTGTCTTTTGAACCGCGGTTTGCACTTTGTCTCTGCTGTCCAACAATATATTTTGCAACTAAAATCGAATCGCAACGTCGCTTCTTTCGGCCTTCGATAAATACATCAAATCATGCATTAATAATTGCTGATTACCAATTCACATCTCGGGCATTACACCGCGGGTGCGGTTGTGTTTATGGCACGGGTGCAGTGTCTCTTTGTCACCAAAACTTGAATTGCAACGTCGCTTCTGCATGTCTGTTCTTTCATTACCTTATTCATAATATGGAATAACTCAAAAGTATCAAACTAAAACCTCGGCCATTACATGGGCTTTCCATAGGCGTCGTCCGGATTACTCATAGGACTCTCCACAGCAGGTTGGTGGAGTGATACCTCCCCAAGTCTCGAACCCATGACCTCCTGGCATAAGTACATAGTTCAGAGAGACTTGGTTGGGTTCGAGACTTGGGGAGGTATCAATCCACCAACCTGCTGTGGAGAGTCCTATGAGTAACCCGTACGACGTCTATGGAAAGCCCGTGAGGGAAAAGGCCCCTTTGAGGGATCCCAAGATCGAGATAGCCTTGGGTCGATCGGGGCAGTGGGCCGTATGGGCGGTCCATTGGGACTCTAATGGGTCGTTAGAATAAAAGGCGCCTTTTATTGTAACGACCCATTACAAGCCCAGTGGACCGCGCATGCAGCCCACTGCCCCGATCGACCCAAGGCTATCCCGATCTTGGGCTCCCTCTGGGCCTTGTCCCATCTTGGGTTCCCACTGGGGCCTTTTCCCTCACGGGCTTTCCACATGCGTCATTACTCATAGGACTCTCCACACCAGGTTGGTGGAGTGATGTGGGGACCCGGACGCTAATCAGTTCTTAATCGTCATCATGACCAATTTACTAATCAAGTAATTAGGGTAATAAAATTTTTTTCTTTTTTTTTAATGCGGAATGTAGTGAAATCAAACTAATATACAACTCAGTATAAAATAAAGTACAAGTCCTGTACCGTCTACAAATCAGTAAAAACTAAGGTTCAACATCTAATTATCAAGTGCCAAAACCCTATATACATCAAAGTCCGAAGTCTCCACTCTATCACGATCTCCCCTCATCTCCTGGACCCTGATCCTGTCCCACCTGTTGTCATGTACACATACAAACAAGACAACAGCCGGATAATTCCGGTGAGAATATAATCCCAGTATAAATCAACGAAACATGCAATCATATAACCAAATATAAAGCATGTAACAGATAACAGCAATATGTATCAAAATCTGAAACATAATCAATATCAGACTGTCGACAATACTCGTAGCTACACAATTTAGACTAGACTCAATCCTAGTCTAGGGATCCCGGTTTCCAGAAGTTGGCATTCCTATATCGACCAACAGTAATAGAAAAGACTCCAGTTCTATCCACGTCGATAAGGTATCGATCACCAGAAATAGAAAAAGGTCTGATTCTATCCACACCGATATGGTATCGATCACCAGTAATAGAAGGAACTCTAATTCTATCCACGCCGATATAATATCGATCACCAGTAATAGAAGAAGCTCCAATTCTATCTACACCGATACGACATCGATCAACAGTAATAGAGGAAACCCAAATTCTATCCACATCGATAGCCAATCATCCGGTGACAGACTTTGGCACTATCGCCAATACACTATCTTGTGACATCGTGCAATGTGCCCGTGGCGATCCCGCCACTATCAGGCACTTCTGTCACAAGATTACTCGTCTAGTACCTGCTATCTATAAATCAAGAGAACAAGTACATCAATCAAAGCAATGCAAATATCAATGCAATAAAATAAAGTATGTGATTTGGGGAAACTCCAGTCTAAACCGACTTAAGTCGATCTCCCGATACCACATTGACTTATACCTTTTGTTTGTAGTTTCGGTCAGGAATTCAAACTCTGTCAATCCCTCGATCTGGCAATGGCAATATCAATGATATCATATCAATATACCGTTTAAATCGATAACAATCTGATCAATAATTCAAAATCAACGGTATAACCGCACAATCCCGATATCCAGGTCAATATAACATCACCAGATAATAATTCCCTCAACTAATAATCGATACCAATACAATCTGATATCATATCTCAGTCAATTAACTTCAAAAAATCATAACAATTCCATAATCAGTCCGTTTCTTAATCTGACTTCGATTCTATGATGTCTAACATGTCAAGAACATCATATATGAATTTCATTCAATTCTGACAACATCATAATTTCAAATCATATCAAAACGTAGTAAAACTTACGTCCAGTTGTAGCCTGCGTAGATATGAACACAGTACTGCAGTCAGATTCAAAATCAGACGGACGGATTTTTCGCAACTTTCCCCTGACCCTTTCTCGGTTTTCTTCAGAAGGAATGAAGGGAATTGCATTGTGTATATATATATATACATCAACGTACATGCAGCAAGGCAAATGGCGCACCCTTCACGCAACATGTCTCGCGCATATGCGCGACCTAAATCGGCGCATATGCGCGAGACCTTCTGGTCTTCGCACATTTCTTTTCGGCAGCTCGCGCATATGCGCGACACCTTCCGCGCATATGCGCGAGACTCTCTGGAGTTGTGATTGAACTTTCACACAGCTCGTGCATATGCGCGCCTTCCTGTCGCGCATATGCGCGAGACCTTCTGTCCAATTCGCGCATGTGCGCGTCTCATGTCGCGCATGTGCGTCGATGGTACTGTCCTCGCACATACATTTTCACACGTTACTTCAAATCGTGTCTCGGTTAATCCTTTCATAATCATATCAAATTATAAATCAATAATTACAGATTACTAGGATTAAATTTCCGGGCATTACAGATACCTCCCCAAGTCTCGAACCCATGACCTCGTGACTCCTCGCATAAGTACATAGTTCACAGAGACTTGGTACCAGTACATAAGTACATATTTCGAAAATAGCATTTACAGTTCTTAAAATCTCGCAATTCTTCATTTTTGTCCTAAAAGTTTCGAAAATTGCATTATATCCCAATGAATTTCCGAATTCATCAATTCCTGTCCTAAACTCTCGAAAATATTGTTTTGATCCATGCATTACATAAGTTACAGAAATAGCCCTATTTATCTAGAATTTTCAAAAAAGCCCCTGAACTTTCGAAGCTTTGCATTTTAGTCCCTGAATTTTTGAAAATTCCAGGTTTGATGTGGGGACCCGGATGCTAATTCATTTCTTCAATCTTCTTTTGGATTAAATGGATCAATTAAAAAATCTAGGTCGATTTTTTTTTACAGATTGTACACCCCATAAATAAGAATATCAAATACTTCAACAAGTTATGTCCTATCTTATTTAATTACAAGATCAAGTGCAATAACTACAGCCTGGTCAAAAGTATAAGTCTTGTACAATATACAATGATAACATACTAGTGTTCATCCATTACATATCAAGTGTTGAAAACCAGTTCTACATCCCGGATCTTCACTCTAATCTCGATCTTTCATCCTCTTCTCGACCCTGATCATGTCCCACCTGTTGTCATGCACACATACAAACACAACAACAGCCGGATAACTCCGGTGAGAAATATATTTTCCAGTATAAACAATGTATACATGCATTTCATACTAACATAAATAACAGCATATAACATTTGTAAACAACATGTATCATAATCTAATAAAACATAAAGCTATATCGAGCTTTAAATCAAACTCTTAAACTTTTAATCTTGACTCGACTCTTATCTAGGGATCTCGGTTTGAATAAGAACGTAAAAAGTCTCCCACCTACTCTTCTCAGCTAGATAGTGGTACGTTCTTTTTCCAAGACATTGGCCCTCTATATCGAATCTCTACAATAGGAGTTCATCTTCTCCTAAGCACATCGATATAAACCAAATGTCTAGTGACCTGGCACCTCTGCCAAAGACTCATAACACATGCTTTTCTATAACTCAATAGACTAAGCATATCAATCTCAAGAATTGCAAACACATCGAAGCAATAACAATATAGTATGTTGTTTTGGGAAACTCAAGCTATCTCTTACTCGAGTTGTATCTTCCCGGTTTAACATTGATTTATACATTTCTTCTCGTAGTTCTTGGTTGATTCAAACCTCAATCCGGCTTTGATCGTTCTTCGAAGTCTTCAATACAAGATATGGAATGACATTTCGAGAAGTATAATATCACATACAACTCAAGGCAATACGGGATATGATCAGAACTCAATCTAATTCTGTTTCGCCGGCATAACAGCAAAATCTCGATATATCCAGCAACTCAAACATCAACAGATACAAATCACAACTCATAATCAATCACAATTTCAACCCATAATATCAAATATGTACAATCTCATTCAACATAGGCTAAAAATTGATAACAATTGCATAAACTGTCCGTTCTTCAATCTGGTTTCGGTTATACGATTACCACAATCTCAGGAACACATAATATAAATCAAATTATGATTCCCCCAACAACAAATTTTGGAACCATGCTAAAAAGTAATCAAACTTACATTGTTTTGAAGCCTTCGACAAGAGCAGCACGGAAATAAATTCAGATTGAAAATAAGACGGCCCGATCTTGCACAATCAAAATCTGAAATCTGAAGAGGTTGAGGATTCTTTAGAGGCTTCTCGTTTCTTTTTGCTAAGAATTCTGAATGAATGAAGGATTATATACTCCTTAACATGCATGGCAAGACATGTGGCTCAATATTCACTCAGCACGTCTCGCGCATATGCGCGTCCATCACAACTCATAATCAATCACAATTTCAACCCATAATATCAAATATGTACAATCTCATTCAACATAGGCTAAAAATTGATAACAATTGCATAAACTGTCCGTTCTTCAATCCGGTTTCGGTTATACGATTACCACAATCTCAGGAACACATAATATAAATCAAATTATGATTCCCCCAACAACAAATTTTGGAACCATGCTAAAAAGTAATCAAACTTACATTGTTTTGAAAGCCTTCGACAAGAGCAGCACGGAAATAAATTCAGATTGAAAATAAGACGGCCCGATCTTGCACAATCAAAATCTGAAATCCTAAGAGGTTGAGGATTCTTTAGAGGCTTCTCGTTTCTTTTTGCTAAGAATTCTGAATGAATGAAGGATTATATACTCCTTAACATGCATGGCAAGACATGTGGCTCAATATTCACTCAGCACGTCTCGCGCATATGCGCGTCCATCACCGGCGCATATGCGCGAGACCTACTGTCTCGGCATATTCAAATTCCCCAGCTCGCGCATATGCGCGCCTAGTCTCACGCATATGTGCGAGACCTACTGTCTCAGCGCTTGTATATAAATCTTGCTCGCGCATATGTGCATCCTGTCTCGCGCATATGCGCGAGACTTACTGTCTCGGCATATAGCAGCTCGCGCATATGCGCGGAGACGCGCGCATATGCGTGAGAACTTCTGGTCTCACACCTAAAATCGTATCTTCTTATGTCATCCTCGGATCTTGGCCTTTCATAATCACATCAATTTGTCAATTAATTAACTTCGAATTATAATGATAAATTTCCAGGCCTTACAATTCTCCGCCTCTGAGACATGATTTCGTCCCCGAAATCACAGGCAATCAAATCATACAAGATAAAAAAATATAACAGAAGTTAAACAAAAAACTCACATCAATGAAATAACTCTGGAAAATTCTGTCTCATATCTGATTCAGTTTCCCAAGTAGCTTCTTCAATGCCATGACGACTCCACTGAACTTTCACAAGCGGAATAGTCTTTGTTTTGAGCTGCTTTTCTTTACGATCTAGAATCTGGATCGGTTTATCAAATTAACTCAGAGTTTCATTAAGTTCGGCCTCATCAGGCTGAAGAACATGAGAAGCATCAGGAAGATATTTCCGCAGCATAGACACATGAAAGACGTCAGGTATACCAGATAGAGAAGGAGGAATAGCGAGTCGATATGCACGAGTACCTATCTTCTCAAGAATCTCATACAGCCCAATATAGCGTGGAGACAAATTTCCTCTTTTGCCAAATCTGACAATGCCTCTGAAAGGAGAAATCTTCATAAATACTCTGTCTCCTTCCTCAAACTCTAACGGTCGACGTCAAATATTTACATATTTGGCCTGTCTTTCCGGAGCTGTCTTTATTCTTTTCTGAATCATCTTTACTTTCTTAGTCATATCTCGAATCATATCAGGTCCAAGTTCAGGTACCTCAGATATCTCATCCCAATAGAGAGGGAATCTGCACTTCTTGCCGTACAACGCTTCAAATGGAGCCATATTTATGCTCGTCTGATAGCTGTTGTACGAGAATTCACAATGTGGCAAAGAATCTTGCCAACTAGTGCAAAAATCTAGCACTATAGCTCTAAATATATCCTCCATTGTCTGGATAGTCCCCTCTGACTGTCCGTCTATCTGAGGATGATATGCAGTACTCAAATATAATTTCGTACCTAGAGCTTGTTGCAAACTGTGCCAAAAGTGTGAAGTAAATCGAGGATCACGATCTGATACAATGGACTTTGGCACGCCATGCAATCTGACCACTTCTCTGACATAAATCTCTTCCATCTGGTCGTGGCTGTAGGTCATTCTGTAAGGAATAAAGCATGCTGATTTGGTCAATCTGTCAATAACGACCCAAATCACATCACAACCTCTGGAGGATCGTGGTAGCTTCGTAACAAAATCAATAGAAATATGATCTCATTTCCATTCTGGAATAGATAAGCTATGCGACAGACCTCCTGGTTTCTTCCTTTCTCCTTTCACCTGTTGGCAATTCAAAAATCTGGATACAAAATCTGCAATGTCTAATTTCACCTGTTTCCACAAAACTGTTTCTTCAGATCATTGTACATTTTTCTGCCACCAGGATGAATACTCAAAAGACTACAGTGTGCTTCTATCAAAATCTTTTGTTCCATGTCTGAAACATCTGGCACAACAAGTCGACTATTCACATATAACTCATCATCACGAACTTGATATTCTGATTGATGCCCTGATCTGACCATCATAATCGAATTCTGAATATTCTGATCAATTTTATGTGCTTCTTTAATTCAAAAAATCAACTCTGGTTCAACTTGAATAGCATGGAGTCTCAGAGGTTGACAATCTGTCTCAAATACTAATCCAGAAAGACAGCAATCTTCAATCAAATTCGAAACACCAATCGTCGATAGGGATAAAAAACATACCTTTCGACTAAGTGCATCAGCTGCTGCATTTGACTTTCTCGGATAATATTTGATTGCACAATCAAAATCTTTTAATAAATCAAGCCATCTACGTTGCCTCATATTAAGTTATGACTGTGAAAATAGATATTTCAAACTCTTGTGATCAGAATAGATTTCGAATTTCTCACCATATAGGTAGTGTCGCCAGATCTTCAATGCAAACACGATGGCAGCCAATTCAAGATCATGAATCTGGTAGCGAGTCTCATGTGGTTTCAATTGTCTCGAGGCATAAGCAATAACATGTTCTCGCTGCATTAAAACACAACCTAGTCCTCTGTGAGAAGCATCATAATAAACAACAAAATCACCAGTACTCGACGGGATAGTCAACACTGGAGCACTGGTTGATCTCTTCTTCAACTCTAGAAAACTAGATTCACACACCTCTGACCAAACAAAAGGGGCATTCTTCTGAGTCAGCTGGGTAATCGGCTTAGCAATATTGGAGAAATCTTTAATGAATCGACGGTAATAGCCAGCTAAACCCATAAAACTGCGTATCTCTGGCACTGATGTCTGTCTTGGCCAACTGATCATTGCCTCAACTTTGCTAGGATCAACAGAAATACCATTTCCTGATATAATAAGCCCAAGAAATACAACTTGTTTCAGCCAGAATTCACATTTTGATAACTTGGCATACAATTTCTCAGTTCTCAGAGTTCTCAATACAATTCTCAGATGCTCAGCATGATCAATCAAATTATTTGAATAAATCAGAATATCATCAATAAAGATAATTACAAAATCATCAAGATATCTCTGAAATATACTGTAATGCCCGGTTACTCGTACAAATGATAATAATGTGTTTATGTCGTTTATTATATAGTTAGTTAGCTCATTAGATTTCATGTGATGATTGAGGTATCAATATTGAGATTGAACATGATTTTTATATTGCTCATGGTGTATTGAGAATGAATATATGTCTCAATAGGGAGGGTAAGCTGTGTAGGTAGAAGTAGTGTAATGAAGTTGGTAGGAAATGAGATGAAAATATGGTAGTTCTTACGAGTTTTATCACAATCATTCGAATATTGATCAAAATTGTGTTAGGCTATAACTGTAACGTACCGTACTTTTACTACTTCAAAATTTGCGGAAAAATTAAAAATTTTCTTAAACATAAAATTTCATACGGTCGTCACTTGTCATTTAACTTAATAATATTAAAATCAACATTCCCAACTAATATTTTCCAACAAAGTACTTATTTCAAATCATCTCACATCCAACATAAAAACATAATATTTTAAAGTTTTCATAAAACATAAACATAGTGGTCCTCGGGTTTAGCCTTCCGCTCAGTCCAAGCCTGCCCCTTGGTCGCCACCTCCTGTCTCCTCCTCAACGTACTCACCTGCATCGTTCAAGTCTAGTGAGTCTAAAGACTCAACACGTATAAACTGGGAATAACGAGTATTACATAATAAAACCACATACAACTTCAAAATATAACATATATACTTGAAACTTAAACTTTCATAATAACTTTGAACTCTCATAAACTTCTTTGAACTTAAACATACATACTTTGAAACTTGAATTTGCATAATAACTTGAACTTTCATAAACTTGAGCTTTGCATAAACTTTGAACATACATGCATACATAATATGACGTGCCATCACATAAACTTTTCTTTAAATATGCTTTCATACTTCAACATACTTAACTTCATCATTTTGCGTAGAGGATGTTTCAAAGCAAGTGACCCATAACATAATAAATATCTGATCAGACAAACCACAGTACTGGGCTGACAGGGACGTATCCACTGCCACGTACATGAGATCCCTGTTCATAATTTAACAGGCCAGTTGATCCACGTTCATAATTTAACGCTTCACAACCACGATCTAACCCGTTCATAATTTAACGGGCGGATTGGTCCCCGTTCATAATTTAACGCTTTCCAATCCTAACTTCAAACCCGTTCATAATTTAACGGGGTGGAGAGGTCCTCGGCCACATTCACCGACTTCCAAACCCATTTACTTTTGGTCACAAGACATTTAGCATACCTCAAAAACTTCAAATATTTTCTTTGCACGTCATACATACTTACTTAGCGCTGAGGGATTCGTTGGATGTCAATCGTGTCGTTGCTGCAACATACTAACATGAATTCATAAGCTTAACGTGTACAACTTAAACGTAAAAGTCATGCTTAATCTCAAGCTAAATAATTTCTTAGAACATTCTATAATTTCTCACCACTTGACCTTGTAAAACATTAATGTTAAATCATACCATAACACCTCAAACCAAACCTTAAGTGATAAAATATTTATCCCAAAAACTGAAGCTACACGGACCCCGTACCCAGGTCAGGCCCCGGGTCCGTGTAGGTACTGCCTCATATGTTTCAAGTAAAAGAAGGAGCACGGACCCCGTCCCTAGGTCCGTGTCTGTGCGTATAAATATGTGTCGAAGAAATGAGAAGGCACGAACCCCGTGCTAACCTCCGTCTCCGGGTCCGTGTCCGTCTGCCCAACGAATTATTTGATGAAAATTTTATGACATGTCTATTCTCCCAATTAACACATAATGCATCAAGATTCCACACTATGAGACCATTCTAGGACACCATAACAATGAACTAAACTTTTATAATCACCCTACAATTTATACGACCCAAAAATACTGTCATTTATATTAAAGTTTATTTCTTACGACTTCTTAATAATTCAAGCTTTTAACGACATGAATCGAAACCTCAAAAATACTCTAAACATCATTACTAACTTTCTTATATGCAGCAACGATCACCCATCGATCCCCAACAAAGCCTGCAACATAAAAACTTCAAGAACACATTAAAATTCATAACTTTCTTGAAACACGATTTGAGCAGTCATACGAAAAACATCATAACTCACTCGTTTTTAATCCAAATAACTCGAATTTTATATCAAATCGAACGTATCGAAAAGATCTACTTTTTTGTAGTTGAAAGTTTTCTCAAAATATGTACCGAAAAATTGCAGTTTTCGAAAGAACATCAAAACAGGAATTTTCGGATCTAATTTGAGCAGTCATACTAAAAACACCATAACTCACTCGTTTTTAATCCAAATAACTCGAATTTTATATCAAATCGAACGTATCAAAAAGATCTACGTTTTTGTAGTTGAAAGTTTTCTCAAAATATGTACAGAAAAATCGCAGTTTTCGAAAGACCATCATAACACGAAATTTCAACTCCAAAATACTTCCAAATACATTCGGTAGATTTTTCTGCTCAAACTTCTACATCATACATACATTTTTATGCTTAAAAACAACTTAATACATAATATGACATGATCGATGCAGCAAGAACAGATTATACGTGCCTTTTGATATTTAAAAATACCGAAACGACGATACCGAAGCGGAGATGATACGGGAGACGATCCGGGACGAAGTTAGCTCAATTTCTTCAAAGAAAACTTACTAAATATATGCTGGAAATTTTTAGAGGAGATGTGCTCGTTGAATGAAAAAAAAAGAAGGAAGAAAATGAAATAAATAAATTGAGATAGGAGTGTTTTAAAAACACAACCTTCTCTTTAGTCAAAAAGTTTAATAACATGTTTTGTTTTGTGTTTTGTGTTGTGTGTGTCTACGTGTATATGTGTGTGTAAATGTGTGAGTGTGTGTGTGAGTCAAAGTGTGTGTGCTTGTGTGTTGATATATATATGTGTATATATATATATACCTACGTATATATAAACAATTGTAACATATGTATTTAATATACTAAAAAATCTATTTAAAAACATTTAACTTACTAATTTAAAATAAATCTCATATTAACCCCATTATAAATTTTAAATTTAAATAAGATGCACAAATACTACAACTTTAAAATTTTAAAATCAATTAATCATTTAAATAATTAAGCTCTTAAATTACTAAAATTAATTAAATTATTTAAAATACTCCATCCTTATCTTAAATAAAATACTGCATTAAAATTTGCTAAAAAAAATCGTCCCTATCTCCTTTCCTCGATCTCGCCTCGAATAATCGCCTGAAACATAAAACTCTAGAAAACATTTTAACATACATTAAATAAACATAAATAATTAAAATAAAAAATTTCATAAATTAAATATATGCATGGATTTTACGTATACTATTTTGGGCTTTACAATATCTCCCCCTCTTATAAAAATTTCGTCCTCGAAATTAAGTCTTACCGAACAACTTTGGGTAGCGGATTCTCATATCTGCTTCAGCTTCCCAAGTGGCCTCCTCCACTGATTGATTCAGCCACTGGACTTTGACTAACTTAGTCGTCTTATTTCGAAGTCTACGCTCTTGTCTGTCTAAAATTTTAATCGGTCTTTCCTCATAAGACAAGTCTGGAGTCAACTGCAATGGCTCATGGCTCAGAACATGCGAAGGATTTGCTAGATACTTCCTCAACATCGAAACGTGAAATACATTGTGCACTCCGGCCAAATTCGGCGGTAGGGCTACACGATAAGCTAGTGTTCCAACTCTGTCAAGAATCTCGAACGGTCCAATAAATCTCGGACTCAGCTTACCTCTCTTCCCAAATCTCATAACACCCTTCATAGGTGTTATCTTAACAAATACATGATCACCTACAGCAAATTCAAGATCTCTCCTTCTCTTATCAGCATAACTCTTCTGACGACCCTGGGCGGTCTTCATTCTGTCACGAATCTTAACCACCACATCTGCAGTCTGCTGAACTATTTCTGGACCAAGTTCTGCTCTCTCACCAACTTCATCCCAATGAACTGGCGATCTGCACTTTCGTCCATACAAAGCTTCATAAGGAGCCATACCTATTGATGATTGAAAACTGTTATTGTAGGTAAACTCCACAAGTGGTAGTTTAGACTCCCAAGTCCCATGAAAATCAATCATACAAGCTCTCAACAAATCCTCTAATATCTGAATCACTCGCTCAGACTGGCCATCTGTCTGAGGGTGAAATGCAGTACTGAATAACAATTTCGTCCCCATGGCTGCATGTAAACTTTTCCAGAAGGACGATGTAAACCTCGGATCCCTGTCTGACACAATAGAAACTGGAATCCCATGCAAACGAATTATCTCCCTTATATAAAGCTCCGCATACTGCGTCATGGAGAAAGTCGTCTTCACTGGTAAGAAATGTGCTGACTTAGTTAGTCGATCCACTATAACCCAAATGGCATTGGATCCTCTGACTGACCTCGGCAAACCAACAACAAAATCCATGGTGATATTCTCCCATTTCCACTCTGGAATGGGAAGTGACTTAAGCATCCCTGCTGGTCTCTGATGCTCTGCTTTCACCTGCTGACAAGTGAGACATTCTGATACATATCTGTGGATATCTCGTTTCATCCCTGGCCACCAATACAAAATTTGCAAGTCTTTGTACATCTTGGTACCTCCTGGGTGAATAGAATACGGAGATGCATGTGCCTCTGACAAAATATCCTGTCTGATTGAATCACCACTAGGCACCCACATTCTATCTTTGTATCTCACAATACCATCTGACACTGTGTAGAGAACACTGCCCTTCGCTTCATCTTTTAGTCTCCATTTCTGTAGTTGCTCATCTGAAGACTGTCCTGCTCGAATACGATCTAGCAAGGAAGATTTGACTGTCAGATTAGACAGCTTAGGAGCTTTGCCCTTACGATAAACTTCCAAGTCAAACCTTTGAATCTCATACTGAAGAGATCTCTGAGCTGATAAATGAGCTATGACTGCAACTTTTCTGCTCAATGCGTCTGCGACAACATTAGCTTTTCCCGGATGATAGCTAATTTCACAGTCGTAATCCTTAACCAGTTCTAACCAACGTCTCTGTCTCATATTTAATTCTTTCTGTGTGAAGAAATATTTGAGACTCTTGTGATCAGTGAAAATCTGACATTTCTCACCGTATAGATAGTGTCTCCAAATTTTCAATGCAAAAACAACGGCTGCTAACTCAAGATCATGTGTCGGGTAGTTTTTCTCATGTACCTTCAACTGTCTGGAAGCATAAGCTATGACCCGACCTTGTTGCATCATTACTGCTCCTAAACCGAGCTTAGATGCATCAGTGTATAACACAAAATCTCCTTGCCCTGATGGCATGGCTAACACTGGTGCTGAAATAAGAGCTTGCTTCAAAGTATCGAAGCTCTTCTGACATTCATCGCTCCACACAAACTTAGCATTCTTCTTAGTCAGTGAAGTGAGTGGCACTGCTATCGACGAGAATCCTTGAATGAACTTACGGTAGTAACCAGCTAAACCCAGAAAACTTCGGATCTCAGATGCATTCTTTGGTTCAACCCATTCCTTGACAGTTGCTACTTTCGCTGGATCCACCTCGATACCACTACTAGATACTATATGACCCAAAAACGCTACCTTTTCCAACCAAAATTCGCACTTACTGAATTTCGCAAATAACTTGCGACTCTGAAGAATCTGTAAGACTATCCTCAAATGCTGGTTATGTTCTTCATGGCTCTTCGAGTATATGAGGATGTCGTCAATAAATACTATGACGAACTGATCAAGATACTGATGGAATACTCGGTTCATTAGATCCATGAAAATAGCTGGAGCATTCGTTACTCCAAACGGCATCACTAAGAACTCGTAATGCCCATACCGGGTCCTGAAAGCTGTCTTGTGGACATCTGCATCCTTCACTTTCAATTGATGATATCCTGATCGAAGATCTATCTTAGAAAATACAGTAGCTCCTTGCAATTGATCAAACAAATCTTCTATTCTAGGCAATGGATACTTATTCTTGATCGTCACCTTATTTAACTCACGGTAATCGATGCAAGGCCTCATGCTCCCATCTTTCTTTTTCACAAATAGTACAGGTGCTCCCCAAGGTGAGAAACTTGGGCGAATAAATTCCTTGTCCAGAAGCTCCTGTATCTGTTGCTTGAGTTCTAACATCTCAGCTGGAGCTAATCTGTATGGTGCCTTAGAGATTGGCACGGTACCTGGCATGAGATCGATGGCAAACTCCACTTCTCTATCCGGTGGAAGTCCTGCAACATCATCTGGAAAGACGTCTGGAAAATCTCTGACTACTGGAACATCTGATATAGATGGAGTGGTTACATCAGGTGCTGACACAATACTGGCCAAGAAAGCCTGACACCCTTTGGAAATCAATCTCCTCGCCTGCATACAGGAGATCATGCGAGGAAAATTCCTCCATCTAGCTGGCTCGAATAGAAACTGCTCCATGCCTAATGGTCTGACCAACACTGATCTCTTCTGAAAATCAATAAGAACTCGATTCTTTGTCAACCAATCCATTCCCAAAATGATATCAAACTCTGGCATTGGCAATATAATCAAATCTGCATACACCAAGTGACCCTGCAGTTCTAGATCAATATCTCTGACCACACTGGTGGCTAACAACTCTTCCCCTGATGGAAGTGTCACTGAAAAGTTCACGTCTAGGCCAATGGACTTGATGTCCAAATGATTAGCAAAGGTCTCCGATATAAAGGAGTGAGTGGCTCCTGAATCTATCAGTGCAGTTGTGGCTAATCTCTTTATGAAAATATTTCCTGAGAGATGTTAGCACAACACCAAACTTATATCCCAAAATACTAGCAATTAACTTTAAGCATAGTTGAAATCAATATATTCCAAGTCAATCTAAAATCTTACTAGTACACTAATAATCTCAAATAAAATTTCCACATGCAAGGCAAATAATACCGAGCTTAAATAGAAATGATTACCGGTCATTAGTGTAGTGTCTGGGTTCGCCTCCTGTGCGTGCATGGCGAATACCCTCCCTTGGGTTGGCTGCTTCCACTGAGGACACTGCTTCAGCATGTGATCCGTAGATCCACATTTAAAACACTTGCCTGATCCATACAAGCATGGTCCTGGATGCTGGCGGTTACACTTCGGGCACATTGGGAAAACAACGGGCCTCTGAGGCGCCCCCTGCTGATGGATAGGACCCTTGCCCCTAGGTGGTCCTTGGTAAGGCTTCTTCCCAGGCTGCCCCTGAAAAGGTTTCTTGTACTGGGGTCGCTGATGCTGATGCTGTGGCTGCGGTGGTGCCTGGTAGGGCCTCTTGCCCAACATATCAGTCTCAATGTCTCTCTGGTCTT
Organism: Primulina tabacum; assembly: GCF_025594145.1. Lineage (NCBI taxonomy): Eukaryota > Viridiplantae > Streptophyta > Magnoliopsida > Lamiales > Gesneriaceae > Primulina > Primulina tabacum. The sequence continues at coordinate 34,026,830 of NC_134552.1, forward strand.
GCTCCGCCGCCAGAGCTCCAGAAACGGCAGCTGCATATGTAGTAAGGCCAGTTACTCTCACATCACGGCGCAAGACTGGCCGCAAACCACCCATGAAATGCCTCAGTTTTGCTCGAGCATCATTAGCTATGAGTGGCACAAAGTAGCAACCCTGTTCAAACTTTCTCACAAACTCAGCCACACTACTATCTCCCTGTCGTAGTGTCATAAATTCCGTAGTCAAACGGGCTTGTACCTCCTCAGTGAAGTACTTAGCGAAGAACATCTCTTTGAATCCATCCCAAGACAACATCGGCAAATTAACTGCCACCGATGCACTGTCCCACCATCGTCTTGCATCCCCTGCTAGGAGAAAAATGGCACATCGGACTCGATCCACATCCTGCAATTCCATATACTCAAAGATCACCTCTATAGACTTAACCCACTCTTCCGCCACCATAGGATTCGTAGTCCCTGAGAACTTCTGAGGATTCATCTTCTGAAATCTCTCGTACACTGCCTCCGGTTGAGTCCTCGGTCCTGCACCTCCTGCTGCTGGAGCTGGATTCCCCGCAACCTGTGCGAAGAACTGCGTCATAGCTGCAAGCATCTGCGCCTGCATATCTGGAGGTGGAGGAGGAGGAGTGGCTCTTTCCCTATCACGAGACTCTCGGTCCTCATCCCTAGCTCCACGGGCAATCAAACGTCTAGGAGCCATACTGTTCTAAAATTACCCAATACGTAAACCCAACATGCATATGAACATGATATAAATAACATAGGATTCACGTAACTGAACTTAAAAGTATGGACATGCTTAAAATAATAACTTAATGCATACTACACTAACATAAATCTTTGAAAACTTTAAACTTACAGACTTGAGGTGTGACCTTATGAGCTTCTTGCGACTGGAATTAGGCATAACCCTTTACAAGAACACCGCTCTGATACCAACTGTAACGTACCGTACTTTTACTACTTCAAAATTTGCGGAAAAATTAAAAATTTTCTTAAACATAAAATTTCATACGGTCGTCACTTGTCATTTAACTTAATAATATTAAAATCAACATTCCCAACTAATATTTTCCAACAAAGTACTTATTTCAAATCATCTCACATCCAACATAAAAACATAATATTTTAAAGTTTTCATAAAACATAAACATAGTGGTCCTCGGGTTTAGCCTTCCGCTCAGTCCAAGCCTGCCCCTTGGTCGCCACCTCCTGTCTCCTCCTCAACGTACTCACCTGCATCGTTCAAGTCTAGTGAGTCTAAAGACTCAACACGTATAAACTGGGAATAACGAGTATTACATAATAAAACCACATACAACTTCAAAATATAACATATATACTTGAAACTTAAACTTTCATAATAACTTTGAACTCTCATAAACTTCTTTGAACTTAAACATACATACTTTGAAACTTGAATTTGCATAATAACTTGAACTTTCATAAACTTGAGCTTTGCATAAACTTTGAACATACATGCATACATAATATGACGTGCCATCACATAAACTTTTCTTTAAATATGCTTTCATACTTCAACATACTTAACTTCATCATTTTGCGTAGAGGATGTTTCAAAGCAAGTGACCCATAACATAATAAATATCTGATCAGACAAACCACAGTACTGGGCTGACAGGGACGTATCCACTGCCACGTACATGAGATCCCTGTTCATAATTTAACAGGCCAGTTGATCCACGTTCATAATTTAACGCTTCACAACCACGATCTAACCCGTTCATAATTTAACGGGCGGATTGGTCCCCGTTCATAATTTAACGCTTTCCAATCCTAACTTCAAACCCGTTCATAATTTAACGGGGTGGAGAGGTCCTCGGCCACATTCACCGACTTCCAAACCCATTTACTTTTGGTCACAAGACATTTAGCATACCTCAAAAACTTCAAATATTTTCTTTGCACGTCATACATACTTACTTAGCGCTGAGGGATTCGTTGGATGTCAATCGTGTCGTTGCTGCAACATACTAACATGAATTCATAAGCTTAACGTGTACAACTTAAACGTAAAAGTCATGCTTAATCTCAAGCTAAATAATTTCTTAGAACATTCTATAATTTCTCACCACTTGACCTTGTAAAACATTAATGTTAAATCATACCATAACACCTCAAACCAAACCTTAAGTGATAAAATATTTATCCCAAAAACTGAAGCTACACGGACCCCGTACCCAGGTCAGGCCCCGGGTCCGTGTAGGTACTGCCTCATATGTTTCATGTAAAAGAAGGAGCACGGACCCCGTCCCTAGGTCCGTGTACGGGTCCGTGTCTGTGCGTATAAATATGTGTCGAAGAAATGAGAAGGCACGAACCCCGTGCTAACCTCCGTCTCCGGGTCCGTGTCCGTCTGCCCAACGAATTATTTGATGAAAATTTTATGACATGTCTATTCTCCCAATTAACACATAATGCATCAAGATTCCACACTATGAGACCATTCTAGGACACCATAACAATGAACTAAACTTTTATAATCACCCTACAATTTATACGACCCAAAAATACTGTCATTTATATTAAAGTTTATTTCTTACGACTTCTTAATAATTCAAGCTTTTAACGACATGAATCGAAACCTCAAAAATACTCTAAACATCATTACTAACTTTCTTATATGCAGCAACGATCACCCATCGATCCCCAACAAAGCCTGCAACATAAAAACTTCAAGAACACATTAAAATTCATAACTTTCTTGAAACACGATTTGAGCAGTCATACGAAAAACATCATAACTCACTCGTTTTTAATCCAAATAACTCGAATTTTATATCAAATCGAACGTATCGAAAAGATCTACTTTTTTGTAGTTGAAAGTTTTCTCAAAATATGTACCGAAAAATTGCAGTTTTCGAAAGAACATCAAAACAGGAATTTTCGGATCTAATTTGAGCAGTCATACTAAAAACACCATAACTCACTCGTTTTTAATCCAAAAACCTCGAATTTTATATCAAATCGAACGTATCAAAAAGATCTACGTTTTTGTAGTTGAAAGTTTTCTCAAAATATGTACAGAAAAATCGCAGTTTTCGAAAGACCATCATAACACGAAATTTCAACTCCAAAAATACTTCCAAATACATTCGGTAGATTTTTCTGCTCAAACTTCTACATCATACATACATTTTTATGCTTAAAAACAACTTAATACATAATATGACATGATCGATGCAGCAAGAACATATTATACGTGCCTTTTGATATTTAAAAATACCGAAACGACGATACCGAAGCGGAGATGATACGGGAGACGATCCGGGACGAAGTTAGCTCAATTTCTTCAAAGAAAACTTACTAAATATATGCTGGAAATTTTTAGAGGAGATGTGCTCGTTGAATGAAAAAAAAAAGAAGGAAGAAAATGAAATAAATAAATTGAGATAGGAGTGTTTTAAAAACACAACCTTCTCTTTAGTCAAAAAGTTTAATAACATGTTTTGTTTTGTGTTTTGTGTTGTGTGTGTCTACGTGTATATGTGTGTGTAAATGTGTGAGTGTGTGTGTGAGTCAAAGTGTGTGTGCTTGTGTGTTGATATATATATGTGTATATATATATATACCTACGTATATATAAACAATTGTAACATATGTATTTAATATACTAAAAAATCTATTTAAAAACATTTAACTTACTAATTTAAAATAAATCTCATATTAACCCCATTATAAATTTTAAATTTAAATAAGATGCACAAATACTACAACTTTAAAATTTTAAAATCAATTAATCATTTAAATAATTAAGCTCTTAAATTACTAAAATTAATTAAATTATTTAAAATACTCCATCCTTATCTTAAATAAAATACTGCATTAAAATTTGCTAAAAAAAATCGTCCCTATCTCCTTTCCTCGATCTCGCCTCGAATAATCGCCTGAAACATAAAACTCTAGAAAACATTTTAACATACATTAAATAAACATAAATAATTAAAATAATAAATTTCATAAATTAAATATATGCATGGATTTTACGTATACTATTTTGGGCTTTACAATAACCATTAGAAAGCTAAGATATAATGCTACAACTTTCATGTCTTGGATTTGGTCCAAATCATTGTGGAAGACAAGCCAAAAGTGCCTCGAAGTGTGTTGTGTATACGATTTCGTTGTATTATTGTATAGCTTCCGCATATGTATTGTACTAAAATATGTCATGGGTTTGAACAAGTTTTTACGATGGTTATGATGATACAAAATATGCTTGAGGTTGTTGCTTGAGTTGAGTTTTTGGCTTATACAAAATATAGGGACATCATGCCAAAATTTTTATAAACCGTCAAAGTGATGCCTCTTGTTTGATTTGCTTCATACTATAGTTATATCATTCAAACCTTATTTTGATTATGGTAATTATGCTAAGTATAGAGTAAGGGTGTGACATTTTTATGGTATCAGAGCCCACGGTTCTTCGACAGGGAAGACACTGCACTTCATCCACACATGGGGAACTCGGAAAATAAGTATCTTTGTGTCCCATAGTTTATGCTAAGTTATGTGTCTCTGTGATATATATGTAGGATCAAACACGATGCCACCTAAACGTAAGGTACAGGAAGGAGAAGTCATCTAAGGGCAAGGCCCCAGCAGTCGAAGGTGAGGGCAGTGCACCACGACCTATAGATGATTTTGCTCAGCTGCTCCAACAACAAGCGAAAGTTCATGGGGAGCAGATACAACAATTACTGGAGATGCAACGGACTACACATGAGCAGGCACAAGCACAAGCCATAGTACACTGACATGGGCCTGTTCAAACCGATGTGTATGATAGTTTTCGACGTCTGAATCCTCCTGAATTCGTGGGAAGCACTGATCCAGCAGTAGCAGAAGAGTGGATTAAGTCATTGGAGTCCATCTTCTCCTATCTTCATATGGAAGATGCTGATAAAGTCACTTGTGCCATCTTTTTGTTAACAAAGCATGCAAGGATATGGTGGGAGAGTGCTAGAGTTGCATTACCGGTTGGACCATTGACATGGGGAACTTTCAAAACTGTGTTTTACAACAAGTATTTCAGTAAAGATGTACGAGCCAAGAAAGCCAGTGACTTCCTGAATTCGAAGCAAGGGACCATGTCAATGACGGAATACATACAACAATTTGAGTCAGGAGTCCAATATGTACCATATATTGCACAAGATGACACCAGTAAGGGCGAACATTTCATGCGGGGACTTCGCTCTGAAATTAAAAGAGATATACGAATGTCGAAAGTTGCTACGTATGGGGAGATAGTGGAAAGAGCACTTATGGCTGAACAGGATGAGCAAGACATTGACAGAGACAGGCAACAACGAAGGCAGCAGTACTTTCAGAAGAGTCAAGAAACAGGACAAGGAAAAAAGACCGATAACAGAGGTACTAGACCAGAGGAATCACGTGGCAAGGGTCCCCCTCCACGTAAAGAACAAGACAGACCACCTTGTCCTAAATGTTGCAAACTTCATGGCGGGGAATGTATGCAAGGTTCTAATGTCTGTTATCGTTGCAAGAAGCCAGGGCATCTCGCCAAGAATTGTCCAGGATGTTCTGAGAAAGTACAGGGACGCCTTTTCTCCATGACCAAAGAAGAAGTGGATGCGGATACATCGATGATCCATGATATGTTCTTGATTTCTGGTATTACTGCTATTGTTTTACTAGATTCAGGAGCCACGCATTCCTTTATTTCGGAATCGTTTGTAAGGAGACTGGGCATTACAGCAAGTACAACAGAGACACAACTCGCTATAGCCTTACCTTCCGGGCAAGAATTACAGACAGATCATATTGTGCGAGGGTGTCCAATATATGTCCAAGGCCATCAGATGTATGCTGACTTGATAGTTCTAAGAATGACTGATTTTGATGTGATATTGGAAATAGATTGGCTCTCGAAGTACCGAGTTACTATTGATTGTGGCAAAAAGATGATCAAGTTTGCACCAGCAAGAGCTGAACCATTCACAGTAGCAAGTGCAGGTATATCCTTACCTCTTCGGATAATCTCTTGTATGAAGGCTTGTAAATTACTACAGAAGGGGTGTCAAGGATATTTAGCATCTGTGTTAACTATTGATCCACCTGTTTGTGAGTCAAAAGATACAGATGTTGTTTGTGAATTTCCAGAGGTATTTCCTGATGATGTAACAGGCTTACCCCCAGATAGAGAGATCGAATTTGTAATTGATGTTGTGGCAGGGACTCATCCGATCTCAAAAGCTCCTTATCGATTAGCTCCTACAGAATTGAAAGAATTGAAAGAACAGTTACAGGAGTTGCTTGATAAAGGGTTTATTAGACTGAGCTTTTCACCGTGGGGTGCACCTGTTTTGTTTGTGAAAAAGAAAGACGGTACCCTTCGTTTGTGTATTGATTATAGGGAGTTGAACAAGGTGACAATCAAAAATAATTATCCACTCCCTAGAATTGATGATTTGTTTAATCAATTACAAGGAGCTGCCATTTTTTCGAAGATTGATTTACGATCAGGCTATCACCAACTAAAAGTGAAATCAGATGATATCTCAAAGACTGCCTTCCGAACCAGGTACGGGCATTATGAATTTCTTGTAATGCCATTTGGACTAACGAATGCACCAGCTGCTTTCATGGATTTAATGAACAGAATTTTCAAGCCATTTCTAGACAAGTTCGTGATTGTGTTTATAGATGATATTCTCATCTACTCACGAACTGTAGAGGAGCATCGAGAACATCTGGAATTAGTTTTGAAAACTTTGAAAGATAAACATTTATATGCCAAATGGAAGAAATGTGAATTTTGGCTTGAAAAAGTATTATTCTTGGGTCATATCATTTCAAAAGAAGGCATATCAGTGGATCCAAGTAAGATTGAAGCTGTTAATAACTGGCTACGACCTACCACTGTTACCGAGGTACGTAGTTTTCTTGGGTTAGCTGGTTATTACCGTCGGTTTATAGCGGGATTTTCTAAGATAGCATTGCATTTGACTGCTTTAACAAGAAAGAATGTGAAATTTGTATGGAACGAAGCATGTGATCACAGTTTTCAAGAGTTAAAGGCAAAATTGACATCAGCACCAGTCCTTGCTATACCAGAAGGACCAGGAGATTTTGTGGTATACAGTGATGCTACGAAACAAGGTTTAGGAGCAGTTTTAATGCAGCATGGGAAGGTGATTGCTTATGCCTCAAGACAATTGAAGGAATATGAAAAGAACTATCCCACACATGATTTAGAACTGGCAGCAGTGGTATTTGCGTTGAAAATATGGCGCCATTATCTGTATGGCGAACGGTGTGAAATATACACGGACCACAAGAGTTTGAAATATTTATTCACGCAAAAAGAATTGAATATGAGACAACGACGTTGGTTGGAATTAGTAAAAGATTATGATTGTGTTATTAACTATCATCCAGGTAAAGCCAATGTGGTTGCTGATGCATTAAGTTGAAAGTCCAGTTCTATTGTTGCAATGCAAATACAAGAACAAATTTTATGGGATTTACAGAACTTGAAGATTGATTTTATTCCAAAAGGGGCTGTAATCCAGTTATCATCCCTCATGATTCGACCAACGCTTGCAGACAGGATTAAGGTCGAACAAAATACAGATAATGAATTACAGCAATTGAGGCAGCGAGATGAAGAAAAAGGAAATTTGAACTTTGAATTGAATGGGGAAGGAATATGGACATATCGAGGGAGATTGTGTGTGCCAAAGCAAGGAACGATTAGAACCGACAATCTTATTGATGCTCATGCTACTCCTTATTCGATCCATCCAGGAGGTACAAAAATGTACAAGGATTTGAAACCATTATTTTGGTGGCCAGGTATGAAAAAGGACATTGCTCAATTTGTTGCACAATGTCTAACTTGTCAACAGGTCAAGACTGAACATCAAAGACCAGCAGGACTCCTGAAACCACTACCCATTCCTGAGTGGAAATGGGAACATATCACAATGGATTTCATCCTTGGTTTGCCAAGAACACAAAGAGGATTCAATGCTACATGGGTTATTGTGGATCGACTTACGAAATCAGATCACTTTCTTCCGATGAAGACCACATACACGATGAATCAATATGCTGAAGAATACATCAAAGAGATAGTGAAGCTTCATGGCATCCCAGTGTCCATTGTATCAGATAGAGATCCCAAATTTACATCTGCATTTTGGAAAAGCTTGCATCATGCTATGGGAACTCGATTGTCATTCAGCACAGCATTCCACCCTCAAACTGATGGACAATCAGAACGAGGGAATCAGATCTTAGAAGATATGTTGAGGGCATGTACTATTGACTTCCCAGGTAGTTGGGACAGTAAACTACCGTTGGCTGAGTTTACATATAACAATAGCTATCAGTCAAGCATTGGGATGGCACCATATACTGCATTATATGGTAGAAAATGTCGATCTCCAGTACATTGGGATGAAATAGGAGAAAGGAAATTATTAGGCCCTGAATTGGTACAACAGACAGCTGAATTGGTAACCAAGATCAGAGAAAGAATGCACACTGCCCAGAGTCGACAGAAAAGCTATGCTGATGTGCGACGTCGTCGATTGGAATTTCAGGTTAGTGACCATGTATTTGTAAAGATATCACCATTGAAGGGCATTTTGCCTTTTGGTAAGAAAGGAAAATTGAGTCCAAGATATATCGGTCCATTTGAAATCTTGGAAAGAATAGGAGACAGAGCCTACCGAGTTGCTTTACCACCGAACTTGTCAAATGTTCATAATGTTTTTCACGTTTCATTGCTACGAAAGTATTTGGCCAACCCTTCTCACGTTCTTCATTATGAACCATTGGAGCTTGCATCGAATCTCTCATATGAACAACCGATCCAAATCCTCGATAGGAAATCAAAAGTGTTACGAGGCAAGGAAATACCCTTGGTAAAACTACTGTGGCGCAACCATGCAATTGAAGAAGAAACTTGGGAGCGAGAAGACGAGATCCAACAGAGATATCCCGAACTATATGGTACGTCAAATTTCGATGACGAAATTCTTTGAAGGAGGGGAGAATTGTAATGCCCGGTTACTCGTACAAATGATAATAATGCGTTTATGTCGTTTATTATATAGTTATTTAGCTCATCAGATTTCACGTAATGATTGAGGTATCAATATTGAGATTGAACATGAGTTTTATATTGTCTATGGTGTATTGAGAATAAATATGTGTTAAAATAGTAGTAGTAAGAGGTGTAAGTAGAAGTAGTGTAATGAAAGTTGGTATAGGACTGCAGGAAATGAGACGAAATTGTGGTAGTTGTTACGGGTTTTAGCATAATGATTTGAATATTGATCCAAATTGTGTGAGGCCTTAACCATTAGAAAGATAAGATATAATGCTACAACTTTCACCTTTTGGGTTTTGTTCAAATCATTAGGGAAGACGAGCCAAAAATGGCCCGAAGTGTGTCGTGTGTTTCGTTGTTCCTGCACTGACACATGTTGGGTGAATGGGCATAACGTTTTACTCAGACCTTCAAATGACCTGAAATTTGGGAAGATTCAAGAAAACACATAGGGCTACAACTTTCATGTTGACCACTTTTTATAATTCGGAAGTTAAAAATGACTTTTGTTGCAGAATGTAGCGCGCATATGCGCCTAGAATGTCGCGCATATGCGCCCGGCACTGTATAAAAAGATAAGCATCGAATTTCTTAGCTTCTTTATCAGTTCACCTATCTTCTTCCACAGCAAGACACGAGAGAAAACCTAAGAATCTTCCTCCAAGTGACCTTGTTCTTCCTTTCCTTCATCAATTGAAGTTATAATTTAGTTCTCCATCCCAAGGGCATCTTAGAGTTGTAAGTTTTCATCTTTTTAATGGTTGTTATACATGTATAAGGCCATATAGATATAGTGATTGGATTTTTGATATATTTGACAGTATAGGAGCGAGATACATCGTCTCAAACAATTACTCGTACGCTTGGACAGTAAGTTGGCATGTTCTTGAAGTAATACATGAGTAATATTATGATTTCAAATACTTCCCATTGATTATTGCTATATGTACATTGTTAGTATCTTATTGATGAAAACATAGCACCATATTCCATTGTTATGTATTAAATATGTAAAAAAAACTCATGAATATTGATGATGGGTGCTATGTTATGAACATGAACATGAACATGAAAGGAAAATGACTGATTTTACATGATATAGAGCTTGTTGACATCATGGGTGGTTTTAAGTCCACCAAAGCTATTGGCCAATATATGTTCATGGGGCGTGGGGTTGCCAAAGGTTGCTCCCTGACGTCCAACACAGTAGTAGCTATATAATAAAGCAAGCACGGTAGTACAGGTCAACTAATGAGGCTCAAGTACAAAAATGAACTTGAATATATGCTATGATATGACATAGTTTAAAGATTCATTGTTGTCACGACTTGATATGTATGTTCTTTCGACGCATATTGATACGTACAAGTGCCAACTTATTGATTTTTATAAACTCACGTAGCTCATGTATTACAGGATCAGGTAGTGAAGAGACGTAGGATGCCGGTTCGCCAATGGATGCTTGTGACGTGCCTCACCTCGACAAGAACCGGGACTTATTATTTTATAGCTTTCGCATATGTATTGTACTAAAATATGTCAGGGTTTGAACAAGTTTTTACGATGGTTATGATGATACAAAATACTCTTGAGGTTGTTGCTTGAGTTGAGTTTTTGGCTTATACAAAATATAGGGACATCATGCCAAAATTTTTATAAACCGTCAAAGTGATGCCTCTTATTTGATTTGCTTCATACTATAGTTATATCATTCAAACCTTATTTTGATTATGATAATTATGCTAAGTATAGAGTAAGGGTGTGACACAAATGGTGCATTCTTCTGTGTTAACTAGGTAATTGGCTTCGCAATGCTGGATAAATCTTTAATGAATCGTCGATAGTACCCTGCCAGACCCATGAAACTGCGTATCTACGGCACAAAAGTCGGTCTCGGCCAACTGATCACAGCTTCAACTTTACTCGGATCTACAGAAATACCGTCTCCAGATATGATATGACCCAAGAAGACAACCTGTCTCAGCCAAAACTCACACTTTGACAGTTTAGCAAATAATCTTTCATTTCTCAATGTTTGCAACACAATTCTCAAATGATTGGCATGTTCATTCAGATTCTTAGAATAAACCAAGATATCATCAATAAAAACAATCACAAACTCATCCAAATACCTCTGAAAGACACGGTTCATCAATCCCATAAACACCGCCGGAGCATTCGTTAAACCAAAAGGCATGACAACAAACTCATAATGTCCATACCTGGTTCGGAATGCTGTCTTCGGTATGTCAACATCTCTAACTCTCAATTGGTGATATCCCGATCGCAAATCAATCTTGGAATAAACAGATGATCCCTGTAACTGATCAAATAAATCGTCAATATGCGGCAATGGATATTTATTCTTCACCGTTGCTTTATTCAGTTGCCGGTAATCGATGCATAATCTCATGGAACCATCTTTCTTGCGCACGAATAGCACTGGAGCACCCCAAGGAGATACACTGGGTCTGATACATCCCTTGGCTAGAATATCTTCTAGTTGTGCTTTCAATTCTTTCAACTCTATAGGTGCCATTCTATACGTAGCTCTCGAAATAGGAACGGTACCTGGAACAAGATCTATGCTGAAATCTACCTCTCGGGCTGGGGGTAACCCTGGAATCTCGTCAGGAAATACATCTGCAAACTCCCGTACTACTGGCAAATCTGCCAATGCCGGGCTCGATTTCTGTAGATCTACAGAATAGACAAGGAATCCCTCTGCTCCTTTATGCAACAATCTACTCATAGTCAAAGCAGATACTAAGGGAATCCGAGATCTGGTACCCTTACCGTAGAATTTCCATTCGTCAGCCATCTCTGGTCTGAACCTGACAATCTTCTGGAAACAATCTACAGTAGCTCTGTACTTGGTTAACATGTCAATCCCAACAATACAATCAAAATCAGATAGACCAAGTACAAAACAATCTAGCTCAATCTCGTGACCTTCAAACTGTAGTATACAATGTCTAACTGAAGTCACAGATATCAGACCACTTCCCAACGGAGAAGAAATAGACACTACAGCAGACAATGACTCGACAGGCAATGCATGTGTTAATGTAAAATGTTCAGAAATGAATGTATGGGATGCACCTGTGTCTATCAACACATATGCAGGATAACCGCAAAGAAAACAGTTACCTGCAATCACATCGTCTGGCGCATCCTGGGCCTGCTCCTCTGTCAATGCGAACACTCAAGCCTGATGTCTGGGAGGTTGGCTCACTGTCTGGCTACCTCTGGCTCGAGACTGAGTCGGTGCAGGTGACGGCTGGAAGGAATGAACAGATGATGCTTGCCGCTCCGGCTGAGATACTGAACCAGATGCCCCAATACTCTGAGCTTGTTGTGCACCTCTCTGTGGACAGACTCTGGCAAAGTGTCCCTGCTGTCTACAAATATTGCATCGGCCCATGACTCCCTGACACTGCTCAGTGGCATGTCGGCCTCCACAAGTAGTGCAATACACACCTGTCACATCTGTACTCTGGCCAGGACCTCTCTGTCGTGACCCTCTGGAACTCGACGAAGTGCTCCCTGCTCTCTTGAACTGCTTACCCTTAGCTTTCAAAGAATCCTTCTTGCCACTACTACTGCTTCCACTATCAAATCGATGAGGAGGTGGTGGAAACTGGGCGGCAGGCTGTGGCGGTCTCTGACTCTGAGCACTATAAGAAGCTCCTCGCTGCCTGATCAAGCCAGCCTCTGCTCCCTTTGCTCGGTTCAGTGCATCAAAAAAGGTGTTGGGTCGTCCCGTGTTCACCAAAGTAAAAATATCCGGATTCAAACCATTGATGAACTGGTCCACGACCGCTTCGTCATTTCCTGCCACGTGTGGTGCAAATCGGAGCAAAGAAGTAAACTTGGCAACATACTCTTCTATGTTCCACTGCCCCTGTCTCAAATTGGCAAATTCGGCCCCTTTGACTTTTCGATACGACACTAGAAAGAAACGTTGATAAAATTCATCTTTAAATACTTTCCAAGTAATATCGATACCTCTATGATCCAGGGCTCGTTTCGTTGTAAGCCACCAACTTTTTGCCACTTTGTGTAATTGATGCCCAATTAACTTCACTCTCCGTTCATCTGTATAGGCAAGAGATTCAAACAACATCTCTATATCGTCTAGCCAGCTCTCACAATCCAATGCATTTTCCGTGCCCTTCAAAGTCGGAGGATGGAATGATTGAAATCTCTTCAATAAGGTTTCCATAGGTGTAGCTGTAACATTCATCTGAGTACCTGACGTACTACCCTGTTCTGGCACTTTCCCTGCAGTTGGTTGTGGTATCCTTCTAGGCGGCATAATCTGATTATCAAACAGATTAGTACACAGTCTATACAATCTGTCTCAGTCCTCCTCTGATCATATACCTCTGATCCAGAATCGATTATGATTCAGTCTTTACAAGTACATGCTGTAACTCATTTCAGATAACAATACAACATGTAATAGGGAAAGCAATAAATCATGCTAGCATATCAAAAGCAAGGAAGGAGACTCGATCTACCCCGCTCATTCTATTCTATCTCAGTCTACAGAACCTACTGCTCTGATACCACCTGTTGTGGGGACCCGAGTTCTAACTCAATTCTTTTCGGGATTAATCGGATCTTTATTCAAAAATGTGGGTCAAAATTTTTGCTTTTTAACATTAATTCAAATGTATATAAACAAGCACAAGATAGTTCTTCATTTTATTTCAATAAACATAATTACATGTCTTGTTCTAATACATTTATACAAACCAGTGTTTAATACAAATTACAACCACAAGTAGTACAAGTCTAGTAAGAAACAACTAGTAATCTTCTGCGCCCGAGGTCACCACGCTATCTCGAACTCATCTATGTCGTGACCCAGATCCTGCCCCACCTGTTGTTATGCACACATACAGATATAACAACAGCCGGAAACTCCGGTGAGAACAAATCCCAGTATAAAACATGTATGCATGCTAATACATAATTATAAATCATGCATGAAAGCAATAACAATGGGTTCCATAGTCTATGAAACCAAACTATATGAGCATGCAATTCAAATCAAATCATGTCTTGACTCGACTCGAATCTACTCTAGGGATCCCGGTGTGAATAAGACGTCACTCTCTGTCACCTACCCTCCCAATCGGGGTAACTGTACGTCTTATTACTAGACTTCGGCCCTGTCTGTATCGAATGTCTACAATCGGATTGAATCTGATCTGATACGTCGATACCACCGAACGTCTAGTTTGGAAAGTTTGCCAATGACTCTCCTATCTCAAATGCTTGAATATAACTCTATAAACAAGGCATCATCATATCAATAGATTTAAATATAATTCTATAAACAAATCAAAATCATATCAAAAGATAGACAACAATTCTAGTATGTGATTTGGTTGAGAAACTCAAATTGAATCTCATTTGAGTTGTGTCTTCCCCAAACAAAACATGAATTATACCTTTCGTCGCACAATCTGTCGTATTCGAAGTCTCGCTATCAAAGTTGCCAATAGAATCTGAAATGGCATGATCAAAGTGCATTCTATCAATACATATAGGACTCAATCTTTAATCTGAATACAATTCGACGGCATAACGGCGGATTCTCGATATACTGATCAACTCATAAATCAACACAATATAATCAATATCAACAATTCACCATTCTCTTCATAATACGCATTAACTCTGAAATCTGAACATGTTAAATCATACATATGCTGGAATTCATAACAATTACATACGGTACCATTTCTTCGATCCGGTCGCGAATAACCGTTGCTTATAATCATAAAAACATATATCTACAAGCATATCCAAGTTTCCCCAACATCAATATCTCAAATCAATGCAGGAAATGAATGAAACTTACATCCTCTTATAGCCTTTGAAGTGAGGAACAAGAATTTAATCTTGGATTAACTTTTGGATAAGTAAATCTTACACAATCAAATAGTAAAGATGGAAGAAAGCTTGGAACCCTTTTCTCCTTCGTTTCTCAGCTGATGGAAGTGTTAAAAATGAAGACTCAGCACAATTCTATATATATATGCCATGTATCATCATAAGAAACAAAGGTGGCTTTCTCGCATGCAGCACCGCGGGTGCGCTCCATCTAGACCGCAGGTGCGCTCAAGCTTCGGCAATCTATTCATTTTCCAAAATCGACGACCGCGGGTGCGCTACATATAAGACCGCTGGTGCGGTGACATCAACGCGGGTGCGGTTACGTTTGAACCGCGGGTGCGGTGTCATTTTTGTAAATAATTTCCAACTCTCTGTCCATCAACCGCGGGTGCACTCTTTCTTGGACCGCGGGTGCGGTCTGCCCTTCATTCAAAATTCTAATTTTTCATGTCTCTCCTTCCCCCATCTCATTTATTGCTTCTCATTACATGTCATGCATTCTCATATCTTTGAATATCGCATCAATGAAGACTAATAAATCTCAGGCCTTACATATTGATACGTACAAGTGCCAACTAATTGAGTATTATAAACTCACGTAGCTCATGTATTACAGGATCAGGTAGTGAAGAGACGTAGGATGCCGGTTCGCCAATGGATGCTTCTGACGTGCCTCACCTTGACAAGAACTGGGACTTATTATTGAATAGCTTCCGCATATGTATTGTACTAAAATATGTCAGGGTTTGAACAAGTGTTACGATGTTTATGATGATACAAAGTAAGCATGTATATGAAAATATGTATTTGTATAAAAATATGGTGCATGGTTGTGTATGAAAATATAGTTGATGTTGTTGTATATATGGTATTGCTTGAGTTTTTGGTTTAAATAAAATGTAGGGACATCATGTCAAAATTTTTATAAACCGTTAAATTGATGCCCCTTGTTTGGAATTGCTTCATTAATACAAATATGTCAGTCAAATCCTATTTTGATTATGGTAATCATGTCAAGTATAGAGTAAGGGTGTGACATTTTAAAGTGGTATTAGAGCCCACGGTTCTTCGAGAGGGAAGACACTGCACTTCATCCATACATGGGGAACTCGGCAAGTAAGCATCTTTTTATTCCATAGTTTATGCTAAGTTATGTGTCTATGTATCCTACATGTAGGTTAAAATAAGCGACGATGCCACCGAAACGTAAGGTACATGAAGGAGAGTCATCTAAGGCAAGGCCCCAGCAACTGATGAAGGCAGTACGCCACGGTTGGTAGATGATTTTTCTCAACTGATCCAACAACAAGCGAAAGTTCATGGGGAGCAGATACAGCAATTACTTGAGATGCAACGAACTACACATGAGCAGGCACAAGCACAAGCCATTCTACCAAGACAAAGGCTAGTTCAAACTGATGTGTGTGATCATTTTCGACATCTGAATCCTCCTAAATTCATGGGAAGCACCGATCCGGCAATAGTAGAAGAATGGATTAAATCATTGGAGTCCATCTTCTCCTACCTTCATATGGAAGATGCTGACAAAGTAACATGTGCAATATTTTTGTTAACGAAACATGCAAGAATATGGTGGGAGAGATCAATTGTGGTATTACATGCGATACCATTGACGTGGGATACATTTAAATCCATGTTTTACAACAAATACTTTAGAAAAAATGTACGAGCCAAGAAAGCCAGTAATTTACTCAATCTAAAGCAAAGAACCATGTCAATGACTGAATACATACAAAAATTCGAGGCTGGAGTCCAATATGTACCATATATGGAACAAGATGACACCAGTAAGGGTGAACAATTAATGCGGGGACTTCGCTCCGAAATTAAACGAAATATACGGATGTCGAAGTTGTTACTTATGGGGAGATAGTGGAAAGATCACTTATGGCTGAACAGGATGAATAAGATATTGACAGAGACAGACAACAGCGAAGGCACCAGTACTTTCAAAGGAACCAATCAACAGGACAAGGCAAAAAGACCGATAGCAAAGGTACTCGACCAGAGGAACCCCATGGCAAGGGTCCTCCTCCACGTAAGGAACAAGATAAACCACCTTGTCCTAAATGTGGCAAACTCCATGGCGGTGAATGTATGCAAGGTTCCAATGTTTGTTATCATTGCAAAAAGCCAGGGCATCTCGCCAGGAATTGTCCAGGAAGTTCTGAGAAAGTAGAGGGACACCTTTTCTCGATGACCGAAGAGGAAGTGGATGCGGATACGTCGATGATTACCGGTATGTTCTTGATTTCTGGTATCACTTATATTGTTTTACTAGATTCAAGAGCCACGCATTCCTTTATTTCCGAATCTTTTGTAGGGAGACTGGGCATTATAGCAAGTACAACAGAGACACAACTCGCCATAGCCTTACCTTCCAGGCAAGAATTACAGACATATCATATTGTGCGAGGGTGTCCAATATATGCCGAAGGCCATCAGATGTATGCTGAATTGATAGTTTTGAAAATGACCGATTTTGATGTTATATTGGGAATGGATTGGCTCTCGAAGTACAGAGTTACTATTGATTGTGGCATAAAAATGATCAATTTTGCACCAGTAGGAGATGAACCATTCACAATAGCAAGTGCAGGTATTTCCTTACCTCTTCGGATAATCTCTTGTATGAAGGCTTGTAAATTACTATAGAAGGGGTGTCAAGGATATTTAGCATCTGTGTTAACTATTGATCCACCTGTTCGTGAATTAAAAGATACAGATGTTGTTTGTGAATTTTCAAAGGTATTTCCTGATGATTTAACAGGCTTACCCCCAGATAGGGAGATCGAATTTGTGATTGATGTTGTGACAGGAACTCATCCGATCTCAAAAGCTCCTTATCGATTAGCTCCTACAGAAATGAAAGAATTGAAAGGACAGTTGCAAGAGTTCCTCGAAAAAGGGTTTATTAGACCAAGTTTGTCACCGTGGGATGCACCTGTTTTATTTGTGCAGAAGAAAGACGGTACCCTTCGTCTATGAATTGATTATCGGGAGTTGAACAAGGCGACAGTCAAAAATAAATATCCACTCCCCAGAATTGATGATTTGTTTGATCAATTACAAGGAGCTGTCATCTTTTCGAAGATTGATTTACGATCAGGCTATCATCAACTAAAAGTGAAATCAGATGATATCTCAAAGACTTCCTTCCGGACCAGGTACGAGAATTATGAATTTCTTGTAATGCCATTTGGACTAACAAATGCACCACCAGCTTTTATGGATTTAATGAACAGAATTTTTAAGCCATTTCTAGACAAGTTTGTGATTGTGTTTATAGATGATATTCTCATCTACTCACGAACTGTAGAGGAGCATCGAGAACATCTAAAATTTGTTTTGTAGACTTTGAAGGATAAACATTTATATGGAAAATGGAAGAAATGTGAATTTTGACTTGAACAAATAGCATACTTAGGCCATATTATCTCAAAAGAAGGCATATCAATGGATCCAAGCAGGATTGAAGCTGTTAATAACTGGCTACGACCGACCACTGTTATCGAGGTACGTAGTTTTCTTGGGTTAGCTGGTTATTACCGGCGGTTTATAGCGGGATTTTCTATGACATCATTGCCTTTGACTGCTTTAACACGAAAGAATGTGAAATTTGTATGGAACGAAGCATGTGATCACAGTTTCCAAGAGTTACAGGCAAAATTGACATCAACACCAGTCCTTGCTATACCAGAAGGACCAGGAGATTTTGTGGTATACAGTGATGCTTCGAAACAAGGTTTAGGAGCAGTTTTAATGCAGCACGGGAAGGTGATCGCTTATGCCTCAAGACAATTGAAGGAATATGAAAAGAATTATCCCACACATGATTTAGAACTGGTAGCAGTGGTATTTGCATTGAATATATGGCGCCATTATCTATATGGCGAACAGTGTGAAATATATACGGACCACAAGAGTTCGAAATATTTATTCACACAAAAAGAATTGAATATGTGTCAACGACGTTGGTTGGAATTAGTGAAAGATTATGATTGTGTTATTAACTATCATCCAGGTAAAGCGAATGTTGTTGTAGATGCGTTAAGTCAAAATTCCAGTTCTATTGCTGCAATGCAAGTACAAGAACAAATCCTATGGGATTTAAAGAATTTGAAGATTGATGTTATGCCAAAGGGAACTGCAATCCAATTATCATCCCTCATGGTTCGACCAACGCTTGCGGACAGAATCAAGGCCGAACAAAATACAGATACTGAATTACAACAACTAAGGCAGCGAGATGAGGATAAAGGACATTCGAACTATGAATTGAATGGGGAAGGAATATGGACATATCGAGGTAGATTGTGCGTGCCGAAACAAGGAACAATCAGGACCGACATTCTTATTGATGCACATGCTACTCCCTACTCATTACATCCAGGAGGCACCAAAATGTACAAAGATTTGAAACCATTATTTTGGTGGCCACGTATGAAAAAGGACATCGCACAATTTGTTGCACAATGTCTAACTTGTCAAGAGGTCAAGACTGAACATCAAAGACCAGCAGGACTTCTGAAACCATTGCCTATTCCTGAATGAAAATGGGAGCATATCACGATGGATTTCATTCTTGGTTTGCCAAGAACACAAAGAGGATTCGATGCTATATGGGTTATTGTGGATCGACTTATGAAATCAGCTCACTTTCTTCCGGTGAAGACCACATACACGATGAATCAATAGGCTGAAGAATACCTCAAAGAGATAGTGAGACTTCATGGCATCCTAGTGTCCATTGTATCTAATAGAGATCCCAAATTTACGTCTGCATTTTGGAAGAGTTTACATCATGCTATGGGAAATCGATGGGCATTTATTACAACATTCCACCCTCAAACTGATGGACAATCAGAACGAAATGCTCATTGTGGAGGCGGCTTCACACATCCGCGGCGGCGCCAACGGGGATGGCTATCCAAGGGCTTAGTAATCTTCCCTTCTGGCATAGAGGCGTCAGAGATCCCGATTGAATTTTTTAATGAACTGGAGGAGTGGCAGCCCGTCCCGAAGAACCGGCAGTTTTCACGGTTTAGCCAGCCAAGCCGCCTTCCGACCCGCGGGAGTATACAATGACAACTTCCGGGCGTTGTCTGCTGTGCTCTTAGCTTGTTTGAATTGGCTTTGTTCTTAATGTTGTTTAATAGATGTCGAGTGCCGCTTTTCCCCGTCCGAGAATCTCCATTTTCTAAGGTTGATTATCGCTAATTTCTACAATAGCATTAATATGCCTTCGATTTTGGAGATTAGAGCAGAAGGACTCCGTAACGGCGGAGAAGGGTTTCGCCTCGCGTTTAGGCCGGCAGTGGCAGGGACAAAGCAAAGTCAGATAAGAACGGAATTCTCAAGAGAGAATTTCTTATTAGTAGGTTAAGTATTTCGATTAAAAAAAATGAGTGAATCAGATCTTAGAAGATAGGTTGAGGGCCTGTACTATTGACTTTCCAGGTAGTTGGGACAGTAAACTACCATTGGCTGAGTTTACATATAACAATAGCTACCAGTCAAGTATTGGAATGGCACCATATACTGCATTATAAGGTAAAAAATGTCACTCTCCGGTACATTGGGATGAAGTAGGAGAAAGAAAATTATTAGGCCCTGAATTGGTACAACAGAAAGCCGATTTAGAAACCAAAATCAGAGAAAGAATGCATACTGCCCAAAGCCGACAGAAAAGCTATGCTGATGTGCGACATCGTCGACTAGAATTTCAGATTGGTAACCATGTATTTCTAAAGATATCACCATTGAAGGGCATTTTACGTTTTGGTAATAAGGGAAAATTGAGTCCAAGATATATCGGTCCATTTGAAATCTTGGAAAGAATAGGAGACAGGGCCTACCGAGTTGCTTTACCACTGAACTTGTCAAATGTTCATAATGTTTTTCATGTTTCCTTGCTACGGAAATATTTGGCCAATCCTTCTTACGTTCTTCATTACGAATCATTGGAGCTTGCATCGAATCTCTCGTATGAAGAAACACCAGTCCAAATCCTCGATAGGAAATCAAAAGTTTTACGAGGCAAGGAAATACCCTTGGTAAAAACTGTTATGGCGCAATCATGCAATTGAAGAAGCAACCTGGGAGCGAGAAGACGAGATTCAACAGAGATATCCTGAACTATATGGTATGTAAAATTTCGAGAACGAAATTCTTTGAAGGAGGGGAGAATTGTAATGCCCGGTTACTCGTACAAATGATAATAATGTGTTTATTTCGTTTATTATGTAGTTATTTTGCTCATTAGATTTCACGTGATGATTTAAGTATCAATATTGGGATTGAACATTATTTTTATATTGCTCATGGTGTATTGAGGATGAATATATGTCTAAATAGGGATGGTAAGATGTGTAGGTAGAAGTAGTGTAATGAAGTTGGTAGGAAATGAGATGAAAATATGGTAGTTCTTGTAGAACCCGTAAATTAGACTACATATAAGTCATGCATAATTCTAGTATTTTAAATTAAAATGACTTTATTGCATGAGTATTTAAATGCTTTTATTTAAAGTTAATTATTTTATGCAGTAGTTTAAATTTTTATCTTTTTAGTTAATTCAGTGAGGCCGGACTTGAATTGGAGTTTTGAGATAGAATATAAGAATTGAGAAATCATTCCTAGAGTTTATTTTTGCTAGCTAATAAGTTGATTTAAGTTAAAAGGAGGTTTAAGGAATTATTGAAGTAACTTGAGGTAAGTAGGAAATAAGTTCAATTAGGTTCCATAATTAAGGTGTTGATTCCTTAAATTATTTAAAGGATAGGTAAGGCTCTTAAGGTTTAAAAATTTACTAACTAAACAATATTTCCCCTCCATTTAATTGTTCAATTTTCGGCCATCCCTTAGTTGAGTAAACAATTCTTTGACAACTCACCTTTGACCATTTCTTTAATATTTCTTGGCATGATAATCCTTTCATCTATTAACCACCATTTATTTAATATAAGATCATTATCTGAGCCTTGTGAGGACATGTAGAATCGGTCACACCCTATCCATTTCCCTCTCCAACAAAGCATTTTGATATCAAACAAATTCAAATTTCAAAAAGAGGTAGACTTGGTCTTGCCATCCCTCTTATATTGCAACCCCTTCCCCTCACTCTCCTAACCACCATTTCCCCTCCACCATTACCAAAATCGAGAGTATTTCAGAGTTTTAAATCGTGAGCCTCATAGCTAATAACAAGAGGAAAAATCGAGTAGCAAGCAAGAAAGAAAACGCTCTGTCTCCTCCGCGCCGCGTCGTTGCGTTTCGTTCGTTTTCTTTTCAAAACGAAACCAGACATGTATATGTTCTTCTTTGCTCTTCAATCAAGTCGTATTATGATTTTTAAACACTACATGATCATGATCTTTCAACCAAAACCTAAATACATGACAAAACATTTCGAAATCCAAGATGCAGATTTTCGGCCCTTCCTTGTGCTACTCACGGTTTACTTGTTCTTGATGTTTCAGGTGGATGGATCGTGTCCAGGCTCCCTAAGCTGCATTTAGAAATGTACTAGGACATGTTAGGAACACATTTTTCCATTGATTCTAGCCCCATACCCACTGGAATCCAGAAATGACAGCAACTTCCCCATGAGTGTCATATTGTGTTTGATTTTCTGTCATGTTGCTGTCAAGGGGAAGTGTCTGATCTTGGCTGCCCTAGGGGCCTATAGCCATGGTTAGAACGCCTTCCTAGCATGTCTAAGACGTGACCAAGTCACCCTTTTGAGGCTTGGTCCATGGTTGCATCGGTTTTTAAATCAAAACACAAGAACAGCCCCTTCCCCTTTCGGCCCTTCTCATTTTACAGCAAGTGTATTTCGGGTTTTGTGGAATGGTATGGATCTTGGTTGGCCTATGGCCCTTAGCCATGGTTCACACCCTACCTCTTGATGTTTATATTATGCCATGGTCAACCAAATAGCCACTGGAATGGTCCATGACAGCAAGAACCATGGAAACATCCCACGCGCAGAATTAGTGCTCGGTTGGGACGTATGGTTTGGTATCTGGTGTGATTCGAATTGTGGCTGACCTAGCGCCCTTATCCATGTTTCAAATCATTCCTTAGGATGTTGGTAAGAGTTTCTGGTCGGTGGT
Organism: Primulina tabacum; assembly: GCF_025594145.1. NCBI lineage: Eukaryota > Viridiplantae > Streptophyta > Magnoliopsida > Lamiales > Gesneriaceae > Primulina > Primulina tabacum. Next base: position 34,049,984 of record NC_134552.1, read on the forward strand.
TCAAGCCCCAATGGCCATTAGCCTCGCAAACGACGCAAGGAAACCAAAGCACAACTGCTGTATTTTTGTCACAGCAACTTGCTGCTTCGGTTCAGTGGCTCATTTGAGTCCTTGGTTGGCTTTTAGACTATGGACTTGGACTGGACAGTGCCTCATTAAGTTGGGAAGGTCATGTTTTTGGCCGTTTGTGATTCGGATAATTTTTGAGGGCGTACGAGAAATGACGGTGCGATGTGCCAAATTGACTCTCGAAAGAGCGTTTCATGTTTTGGCCTCTATTCACCAAAATTTCAGCCCTTATCATTTTTGGAGCATTACTTCATCATTTTAAGTGTATTTTAGTAATGACTAAATGAGGGTTCGGTGTTGGTTCGAGTTGGCACGGAGTCATGATTAAATATGAGGTCGTTGAGTGTAATTATCTCGTTTTTTGATTCAATTACAAAGTTTGGTCAAGAAAACCATTTGCATATTTTTTATGATAAATTTAGGTCGCAGCGAGCCTGGGAACGATCCAATCCATGTGGTAAATAATACAGGATATTTCATTATGCCATTTAATTAAATTACGTGCATAAAAATATAAAATATTTATTTTTGAGATTTATGCGAAATTGCTTGTGGCCATTTCACTGTCATGGGAGCATTGTATTATCCGGTCGCCAGTTACCGGTCAGTTCAGTTCAGTTCCACCCAGTATACTGTGGCATTAGTCTGATCAGACGTTCATTATTTCACCCGGTCGCCAGTTACCGGTCAGTTCAGTTCAGTTCAGTGCATGGGCCACTTGCGTAGACCATAATCTCAACAAAAAATTTATGCTATTTTATTACAGGGCTCCAAAAAGCAAACATTTTCACTGTGATTTTCAGTTGAGTTATGCACGTATTATAATTGCTTATGATAAGTTATTTTCACATTATGCCTCTTGACATGATATTTTACTCCCATGCAATTTTACTATATTATTTACTCGTTACTTACGATATATGTATGCTGAGTCTTTAGGCTCACTAGACTTAATTGTTGTAGGTAATGATAATGTTGGGGCCGAGGGCGGGGACCAGTGAGCTAGCTTGGGTCGGCAGTAGTGGAACCCGAGGACCTCATTTACAGCGCTCAAACATTTTTTTTTAATTATGCTCAAACAATTTTTTTATCAGTTGTTGAATTACTTTACTTGTTATTTTGTGAGCGATAATTTCTTCCGGTGCTATTTTTAAACATTAAACTTGATTTATCAATTTATTTTGTGAATGAGGCATCTTAATTATTTTTAAAAGAAAATTTTAAAATTTTCCGCAAATTTTCAAACATGAATTTTCGGGCCATTATAGCTGGTATCAGAGCAATGGTTCTGTAAAGTGTTGTACTACTACTGACCACGAGAAGCTCATGAAGTCACGTCTTCGGTCGGTAAGTTTTACATTTACGCATTTTATTCAAAGCATGAATTATTTAACAGCATGTTTTCATGAAATATTTTACGTCCAGATTTATATTGTTCACTATTTAAATGTAAATAAATTATAGAGATTATGCATGTTGGTTACGTAAGAGTTATGTATGGAAAAGTATGCCCCATAGATGTTAGAGTAGGTGCCCGTCGAGCCAAGTGTTGGCTGAGGGTTCATGTTTAAACTCTATGTATGAACAGTCTTTATTTTAATAATATTTGAAATTATTATTTTGGCACTTCTTTATCTATATACACATGCTAGTTGCATAGATAAAGCCCTTGAATATAGAAATAGTAGAAAGAATATGAGATGCTCATATGATGAGTAACATGAAACTCATAGTTGTAATACTGTATATTCTAAACGGTTCCTAGTCGATTCAGCCGCCACTAAGAAGGATATAGGCCGCTCAAGTTCGAGACTAGTATCTGCGATGTGAGTACAATGTTTCATTGGTAGGGTACATTGTGATGTCCGAGCATGCAGATAGGTGCTCCTGGTAGAGTGCACTGAACAACCCTCCATAAAGGACTTTCCAAGTGGTTCTCACTTATCGAGTGGAAAAGTCCTAGTTTATGGTTGTACTCCATTAGTCCTTATGACCCGGGACAACATTGAGACTCTATGTGCTAGAATTACACTTTGACTTGTTTACCGACTCTCATGGGGTCATCAGGTGGCAAGGTTGGGTGTTCTGTCGAAACATATAGGAGTCGATGCATTGTAGTCGGGGATTCACCGCTTACCTCCGGGTATAGATATCTTATGTGTTCTCATGTATGTGTAGTTTGAAATCTCTGATCAGAGTGTGGTGGTAATTAAGAAAGGGGTTTCTTAGATTACACCATCGATGCAATTGCGACATGACACATAGTATCGATTCATTGACAACTCTCGATAAACCAATGGTAGTCGAATTGGTCGGGATATATGAGTTGAAGGGACCGTACTGTACGCTAACCATAATTGAATGGTTCTTGCAGGCACTATCATTTGACACCTAGGGAATCATGTAAGTGATGCTGCTAGGCGTTTAACATGGTTGGTTGGGTGCTATCAGACTTGAGTTCGGACGTTCTTGTTATCAAGGAGTTTATAAGTAAGAATGGAGCAATTAGGGTATGCTCGTATAAGGACATGTTTAGTCCGAATCACATGGAGATGTGAACCCACGGCTAGTTGTTTCAATAAACCATTGAGGGCCACACAAGTACTAGCTTTATAGATCCCGTTGAGAAGTAAAATAGTTCAAAGTGTTGAACGACTTATAAATGAGTTTATAAGCGTAAGGAAAAATAGAAGTATGACTTCTATGAGAGAAATGTAATTTTTAATTTATGAATGTGTTCCTAAATTAAAACTAGGCCAAGTGAATAATGTATTTGAAAATTATGATTTTCATAAACATTGTTATGGACTAAATTAAATTAATTCAAGTGTTGAATTAATTAAACACTACTGGGCCTAGTAGAGTCCAAATAATTAAATTAATTCAAGTGTTGAATTAATTAAATAACATTGGGCCTTGCAAAGCCCAATTGGAAATATTTATTTAAATATTGGGCTTGAGTAAAATCAAGTAAAGTTTAATTGGGCTCAAATATGTTTGAGACAATTAAATTAAAGAGTCCATGGGCCCTTTGTAAATGTTACAACCACATTAGGTTTTGCATGCTTGGGAGATGAAGAGTTGTGAATACTTTTGATTAAAAAAATTGCATGTCATGCAAAAGGTGATTCTACTTTTCCCACAACCTAGACAACTAATTCACTCTCCCATTCATTCTAACTTGGTCGAAAACTGGGTGTGTGAGATATTCCTCATTTTTCTCTCATTTTGTTCTTCAAGTTGTTGAAAACAAAAACTCTTCTCAAAAGAAAAATGCCCTATATTTTCTAGTGCAAGTGTAAGGTGGATCTTTTAAGTTTGGTGGTGGGCTTGATTTTGAAGAAAGGAAGCTTGTAGATTTTTCTTGCCATACAAGAGCAAAGGTGTTTACACCTTAGTTGGAGCAATCATCAACCTCAAGAGGTTGATAGGTATAATTTCTTAACACCCTATGTATGACAAAGGTGATTAGTATATGTTGCACACTAGTACTAAGGTGCTCGATTTTTCTCTTGCAAAAACCAAACATTTTGTACCTTCCGTTGCGCATTCGGGCACCTAAAATCGATCCCTTACAAGTGGTATCATGAGCTAAGGATACTAGTTTTTGTGTGGCATATACATAATATTATATTGAGGTCGATTTCTAACCGCATGAGATGAAAATTTGCAAAAAAAGTCAAGGCATTGCAAGGGAAATTTCGGACAGCAACTTGCTGCCCATTTCGGGCAGCTAGGGCAGCCCCTTGGGCTGCCCGAACAGCCCCTTTAAAAAAATAAAAAAAAAATTTTGTTGTTGGCCGGAATCCGGCGATGGAGCTCCGGCGACGGCGATGACGACTAGGGTTTTCAAAAGGTGTTTTGAAATATCTAAGTGTCATGGGTCTTGAATTGTTGGGCCATTGGATGGCTAACATATTTGTGAATTTTAAATGGGCCAAAATGTTTTTGGTGAAAAATGAGTTTTTTGGGCCCTTAATTTTAAAATTACAAAAGTTGCAAATATTTTCTCATAAAATAAATAATTGAAGTTGGAGTTTAATTATTTATAGTAAATTGTGATTTATAAGAAATTTGGTTACAAGAAAATAGACAAAGGTGTTTGTATACTTTGTTAATTTAGTTTAAAATCGTGGCGGTTAGTGATTGGTTCAAGATATATAATATTGGATCAAGGATGATCAAAATCTTGGTGTATGATATGTGATATTATGCATGAAAGATGATCAAAAGCTCAAGCCCAATTTTCTAGGTGTATGCTAGGATATTTTGTGTTGAATGATTGTAATAATTATTAAATTTAAAGTGGACTTAGTTTATGGCCCGTTCCCACTCCCATTGAGATGTATCCCTATTTGCCATGGATATTTATTTGTAAATATTGAAGCTAATATAATAGTTGTATTTGCATCCCATGTATTTCCCAAGGATTGGACCTAGGCCCATGTTTAGCTCACACGGGCCATTAGTATTGGTGCGATTGATCATCCTTGTTTTGTTTACTGTTTATAATATGTGCATGATATGTTATAAATAATGAGTATATGCGTTATTATTATGATAATAACAAAGTTGCATGAATCCGGCAAACTTACGATCAAACATGGCCAGCTTTTAAATAAAATAATGTTGAGACCTTTCAAAATTAAAAACCCTCATTTTGAATAAGTTTCAAAATTAATATCAAGGCCGAAAAGGAAAATTATAAATTTGTTTATAATTTCCATGTCTTCCATCAACAATGGGTGCATGATGAACGCTACCCGTACTCGGGGCTCGGCTCATATAATTGGGGGGGCCCTGGGTGGTGGAAAGCTGTGACATCCATTGACATGGTGATGTGAACTACGTGGAATTCCCATTATTTCGGCTCATATTATTGGGGAACTCATGGCGACCGTCCATTAAGGTTCAACATCAATGGGTAAGGCTTGACACGTGAAGATAAACGATGTCATATTATTGGGTCCTAATCAAACATGAGACAAAAGTTTACGTAGAGGGTTGCATTGTGATGCAATTGGAAACTACCTTTTAGGGATTATTATTGGCTGATATTATTCGTGATCATAATTCGCTAATTGGACCTTACATATCTACTGAGGAAAGGAGTTTCCCGTTTTCACTAGAGGGTAGTGAAAATGTCAAAACAGTGGGAGCGAAAATTTATAAAGTAAACGTCCATACTTTATATCTTACTAAATATTTTAAAATAGTCATTAACATTTATCTGTTTTACTTTTCAGTACAAAATTTGACAATGTCTTCAATTCGCAATCCGCTTTCTACCATACTCGAAAAACACGTATTAACCGGACCTAATTACATCACTTGGCTAAGAAATCTGAAAAGCGTCTTGAACTCGGAAAAGATTGCATATACACTGACTGAGTCGCCCCCTGATAAGGCTCCGACTGACTACACTCCTGAGGAATTGAGGACCTACAAGGATTGGTGTGACCATGACTTGAAGGCCAAGTGTTATATGCAGGCTTCTATGAATGATGAGCTGCAAAGGCGTTTTGAGGATGCAAAGAGTGCTGCTGACATTCATTTGCACCTCAAGGAGCTCTTTGGAGAGCAAACACGTCCTCTTAGGCATGCTACCATCAAGGAGCTGATCACTTTGCGCATGCGAGATGGGGCCTCGGTCCATGAGCATGGCCTAAAGATGATTGGGCTCGTGGACAAGTTCGTTGGCATGGATTTTATATTGTCTTCGGAGTTGACCACCGACGTTTTGCTGTTATCGCTGCCTAGCTCATTTGATCCTTTTGTGGTGAACTTCAACATGAACAAGATGGAGCCGACCCTTGAGGAGTTGGTGAACATGCTTGTGACCTTTGAGTCCACCATCAAGAAAGAGAAGCCGGTTCTTTTTGTGAGCTCTTCATCTGGTACGAAGATCGGTCCACCTGGGAAGGGAAAGAAGCGTTCTTTCCAACGTCCCAAGAAGAACGTGCCCTTGAAGGGGCAGACTCTGGGTCCCGTTGTGGCATCCACACCAGTGAAGGCTGACAAGACTGTTGACATCTGTCATCACTACAAGAAGCCTGGACATTGGAGGCGTAATTGCAGGGAATATCTGGCCCAGAAGAGTTCTGGAAACGGTATGTTCTATATTGAAGTAAACATTTCAATTAACTCTACTTCTTGGGTATTGGATACCGGATGTGGCTCACATCTTTGTAATGATTTGCAGGCGATGGGAAGAAGTAGAAGGCTCGGGGAAGGTGAGACCTTCTTGAGGATGGGCAATGGAGCAAGGGTTGCTGCCAAGGCCGTAGGAGATGTTTGCTTGTATTTGAACAATGATTTTAAGTTATTTTTGAGAGATGTTTTGTTTTACCAGATTTGGTGAAAAATATTATTTCCATTTCTATGCTTGATAAAGATGGATTTTCTTGTTTATTTAGCAAAGGTGTTTGCAATATTTACAAGAATGAATGTTTAATTTGTACTGGAGAACTTGAAAACGATCTCTACACCTTAAAATTGAATGATATTCCACTTAACAATGTCCAAGCTATTACAACAACAAACAAGCGCAAACAAGATACTCTAAATTCGGCACAATTATGGCATGCTCGATTAGGACATATTTCCCTAAGAAGGATGAACAAGCTAGTGGTAGTGGGCATGTTTGATATGTCTGATATTAATGCTCTCATGACTTGTGAATCCTGTCTAAAAGGAAAGATGACCAAGATTCCCTTTAAGGGCCATGTGGAGCGAGCCAAAGGGTTATTGGATTTGATCCATACCGATGTGTGCAGTCTGCTTAGCATTACCACTAAGCATGGACATGCCTACTTCATTACCTTTACCGATGACTTTTCGAGGTATGGGTATGTGTATTTGATGAAATACAAGTCTGAAGCCTTTGAAAGGTTCAAAGAATTCAGAAGTGAAGTAGAGAAGCAATTGGGACGAAGCATCAAGACACTTTGATAGGATCGAGGTGGTGAGTACTTGAGTGCCGAGTTCCAAGAGTATCTTAGGGAGAATGGGATTCTCTCGCAGTGGACTCCGCCCTCTACACCGCAGTTGAATGGTGTTTCGGAGCGTCGTAACCGGACTTTGATGGACATGGTTCGGTCTATGACGGGGTTCACAAAGTTTCCGCCATCCTTTTGGAGATATGCGCTTGAGACAGCGGTACTGTTGTTGAACAATGTTCATTCAAAGGCAGTTGACAAGACACCATATGAGATATGGATGGGTAATCCACCCAAATATTCTTATCTTAGAATATGGGGGTGCCCTGCTTATGTGAAGCAGGTAGTGGGAGATAAATTGGATAGTCGATCCATTTTATGTTACTTTGTAGGATATCCAAAGAATTCTGTTGGATATTACTTCTATCATCCCCAAGAAACAAAGGTGTTTGTTTCTAGGAATGCAACCTTTTTAGAAAAGGAATTTCTATTAGATAGAAAAGGCGAGATGATAGAACTCGAAGAGGTTCGAGAGACACTCACAATTATAGAACCCACACCCGAAGAGCCAAGAGAGGAGATACAAGCTCCTAGAATATCTGAGAGAGTCTCGAGACCACCTATGAGGTATGGTCTGCTTCTTGAAGAGGGCCATGATGAGCCTAACCATGGATGTGATCCAAGGACCTTCAAGGAAGCGTTATCTGATGCCGATTGATCCAAGTGGCTTGAAGCGATGGAATCTGAGATGAATTCCATGAATTCGAACCATGTGTGGAATCTCGTGGATCCACCTGAGGAAATTGTTCCCATAGGGTGTAAATGGATTTACAAGAGGAAACTTGGGGCGGATGAGAAGGTATTGACCTTCAAGGCGCGATTGGTGACAAAAATATATATTCAAAGAGGAGGAGTTGACTTTGAGGAAACCTTTTCTCCAGTTGCAATGTTCAAGTCCATAAGGATTTTGCTAGCCATAGCTGCATGGTATGACTATGAGATATGGCAGATGGATGTTAAGACAGCCTTTCTTAATGGGGATATTAAGGAAGAGATTTACATGTCTCAACCCGAAGGGTTTACATCTATCGGAAGTGAGCATATGGTATGAAAACTTCAAAGATTTATTTATGGTCTAAAGCAGGCATTTAGGAGTTGGAACCTTAGATTCGATAGTACAATCAAAGAGTTTGGTTTTGCTAAAAATCCTGAGTAACCCTGTGTGTATAAGAAGGTCAATGAGAGTGCTGTGACATTCCTTGTCCTTTATGTTGATGACATTCTACTCATTGGGAATGATGTAGGGATGTTTCAATATACTAAGATATGGTTAGCGAGTAAGTTCTCGATGCAGGACTTGAGTGAAGCATCTTTTGTATTGGAAATACAGATCTATAGAGATAGATCAAAAAGATTGCTTGGTCTCACCCAGTCCACATACATTGATACCATCGTGAAGCGGTTCTCGATGGATGAGTCCAAGAGAGGACATCTACCAATGTGTCATGGCGTGTCCCTATCCAAGTCTATGTCTTCCAAGACCGATGCAGAGATAGCGGCGATGACAAGCATTCCTTATGCATCTGCGATTGGTAGCATCATGTATAGGATGATATCTACACATCCTAACGTGGCTTTTGCACTAAGTGTAGTGAGTAGATATCAATCCAACCCTGGTCTTCCACACTTGAAAGCTGTGAAAGATATCCTCAAGTATTTGAGAAGGACCAATAAGTTGTTCTTGGTCTATGGGGGTGGAGAACTGAAACTGGAAGGCTATACCGACTCTAGCTTCCAAAGTGATATCGATGACTCGAAGTCAACCTCTGGGTTCATATTCATGCTCAATGGTGCTGCTGTCTCTTGGAAGAGTTCCAAGCAAGACAGTACAACGGATTCCACCACTGAGGCAGAATATATTGCTACATCAGTTGCAGCAAAGGAGGCTGTTTGGATAAGGAATTTCGTCCAAGACTTGGGCGTCATTCCTAATGGAATTGCTACTGTCCCGGTGTTTTGTGACAACACGGGAGCCATTGCTCAAGCAAAGGAGCCGAGGTCACATCAGAAGTCCAAACACGTATTGAGAAAGTACCACATCCTCAGAGAGATAGTGGAGAGAGGAGATGTCGCGATTGACAAAGTCGGCTTCGCAGATAATGTTGCTGATCCGCTAACTAAGCCTTTACCTGGACTATTATTCGAGAAGCATCGCGAATCGATGGGTTTGAAGCATATGGGTAGTTAGCTCTAGTGCAAGTGGGAGATTGTTAGAGTAGGTGCCCATCGAGCCAAGTGTTGGCCGAGGGTTCATGTTTAAACTCTATGTATGAACAGTCTTTATTTTAATAATATTTGAAATTATTATTTTGGCACTTCTTTATCTATATACCCATGCTAGTTGCATAGATAAAGCCCTTGAATATACAAATAGTAGAAAGAATATGAGATGCTCATATGATGTGTATCATGAAACTCATATTTGTAATACTGTATATTCTAAATGGTTCCTAGTCGATTCAGCCGCCACTAAGAAGGATATAGACCGCTCGAGTTTGAGACTAGTATCTACGATGTGAGTACCTTGTTTCATTGGCAGGGTACATTGTGATGTCCGAGCATGCAGATAGGTGCTCCTGGTAGAGTTCACTGAACAACTCTCCATAAAGAACTTTCCAAGTGGTTCTCACTTATCGAGTGGAAAAGTCCTAGTTTATGATTGTACACCATTAGTCCTTATGACCCGGGACAACATTGAGACTCTATGTGTTAGAATTACACTTTGACTTGTTTACCGACTCTCATGGGGTCATCAGGTGGCAAGGTTGGGTGTTCTATCGTAACATATAGGAGTCGATACATTGTAGTCGGGGATTCACCGCTAACCTTCGGGTATGGATATCCTATGTGTTCTCATGTATGTGTAGTTTGAAATCTCTGATCAGAGTATGGTGGTAATTAAGAAAGTGGTTCCTAGATTACTCCATCGATGCAACTACGAAATGACACATAGTATCGATTCATTGACAACTCTCGATAAACCAATGGTAGTCGAATCGGTCGGGATATATGAGTTGAAGGGACCGTACTGTACGCTAACCATAATTGAATGGTTCTTGCAGGCACTATCATTTGATACCTAGGGAATCATGTGAGTGATGCTGCTAGGCGTTTAACATGGTTGGTTGGGTACTATCAGACTTGAGTTCTGACGTTCTTGTTTTCAAGTAGTTGATAAGTAAGAATGGAGCAATTGGGGTATGCTCGTATAAGGACATGTTTAGTCCGAATCACATGGAGATGTGAACCCACGACTAGTTGTATCAATGAACCATTGAGGGCCACACAAGTACTAGCTTTATAGATCCCGTTGAGAAGTAAAATAGTTCAAAGTGTTGAACGGCTTATAAATGAGTTTATAAGCGTAAGGAAAAATAGAAGTATGACTTCTATGAGAGAAATGTAATTTTTAATTTATGAATGTGTTCCTAAATTAAAACTAGGCCAAGTGAATAATGTATTTGAAAATTATGATTTTCATAAACATTGTTATGTACTAAATTAAATTAATTCAAGTGTTGAATTAATTAAACACTAGTGAGCCTAGTAGATTCAAAATAATTAAATTAATTCAGGTGTTGAATTAATTAAATAACATTGGGCCTTGTAGAGCCCCATTGGAAATAATTATTTAACTAGGTGGCTTGAGTAAAATCAAGTAAAGTTTAATTGGCCTCAAATATGTTTGAGACAATTAAATTAAAAAGTCCATGGGTCCTTTGTAAATGTTACAAGCCCACTAGGTTTTGCATGCTTGGGAGATGAAAAGTTGTGAATACTTTTGATTAAAAAAATTGCATGGCATGCAAAAAGTGATCTTTTTTCTCTTATTTTGTTCTTCAAGTTGTTGAAAACAAAAACTCTTCTCAAAAGAAAAATGCCTTACATTTTCTAGTGCAAGTGTAAGGTGGATCTTTTAAGTTTGGTGGTGGGCTTGATTTTGAAGGAAGGAAGCTTGTAGATTTTTCTTGCCATACAAGAGCTAAGGTGTTTACACCTTAGTTGGAGCCATCATCAACCTCAAGAGGTTGATAGGTATAATTTCTTAACACCCTATGTAAGAAAAAGGTGTTTAGTATATGTTGCACACTAGTACTAAGGTGCTCGATTTTTCTCTTGCAAAAACCGAAAGTTTCGTACCTTCCGTTGCGCATTCGGGCACCTAAAATCGATCTCTTACACTAGACGCATTCTCGAACGCACTAGAAATGATGAGCCTCGCCAAGAGGACATGGAGGAGCAGAGGCAGGAGAGAGATTTACCACCTCCACCTCCAGCGGACATGAATGCACAGATGCTAGATGGGATGACTCAGTTCTTCGCACAGTTTGCGGGGAACCATGCTGTGGCGACCAGGCCGACAGGGCCCGATGCTGTCTATGAGAGATTCATGAAGATGCGTCCTAAGGAGTTTTTAGGGACGACGGACCCAATGATTGCCGAGGGCTGGATCAAGTCCCTCGAGGTTATTTTCGAGTTCATGGAGCTTGGAGATGCAGACAGAGTTTGATGTGCCACTTATTTATTTGGAGGAGATGCCCGCTTATGGTGGGAAGGAGCATCAGTAGCCCTGAACTTGGCTACACTGAGTTGGGCGCGTTTCACGGAGGTATTGTACCCCAAATATTTTACTGAGGAATTGCGCACCAGGTTGACCACTGAGTTCATGAGCCTGAGACAGGGAGATCTGACTGTTACGGAGTTCATCCGTAAGTTTGAGAGGGGTTGTCATTTTGTGCCCCTGATCGCGAATGATGCTAAAGCCAAGTTGATGCATTTCTTGGTAGGTCTACGGCCAATCTTGTGCTGGGATGTTAGGGTGTCTGACCCTACTACTTATGAGGTCACTGTCTCCAAAGCTCTAGCCGCAGAGCAGGATCAGCGTGATATCGAGAGAGATCGCCAGGGCAAGCGCCCAGTCCAGGTGCCGCACCGCCCTCCTCCTCAGCAGCATTAGCAGCTGAACAAGAAGCCTTTTCACGGGCCGCCTAGAAACAAAGGTCAGCAGCAGCAGCATGGGCGGGGACGCCCTGCCCCGAGGACTTTTGAGCACACACTTTGCCCTAGGTGCTCACGCCGCCATCCTGGAGCATGTATGTTTGGTTCAGGAAAGTGTTATAAGTGTGGTAGTCCAGACCACTTACTTCTGCAGTGCCCTCAGAGGACTCTGCCTACCCAAGGCAGAGTTTTTGCCATGCATGCGATAGAGACAAACCCGAAGACCATGCTTATGATAGGGAGAATATTTATATCTGAGGGCCACTCATTTATTTCGGAGGTCTTTGCTAATTTCCTCAAGGTCAAGACCGTTGGGCTAGATGTAGCCTATTCAGTAGTATTGCCTTCTGGTGAGGAGATGGCAGCTACCAATGTGATCCGAGACATAGATCTTGAGCTCCATGGCAACCTCGTTTATGCGGATCTGATCGTGTTGCCGATGCCAGAGTTTGACATCATCCTAGGGATGGACTGACTATTGCGGAACAGAGTTTTGATTGACTTCCAACGGAGATCTGTTCTAGTCCGACCGCCTGGAATGACGCAGTTCTTATTCGAGCCGGACAGGTACTTTCTCTTACCGCGCATTATTCCTTATGTCAAGGCTAGGAAGCTCATGCATAGAGGGTGTCGGGCATTTTTGGCAACTTTTATATCTGTCCCCGAGGCGCCCAGTCAGTCAGCCGCAGATGTTCCAATTGTTAGAGACTTCTTAGACGTTTTTCCTGAGGACGTCTCTGGTATGCCACCCGAGAGAGAGGTGGAGTTTTCTATTGAGCTTATGCCAGGTACAGTCCCGATCTCCAAAGCACCGTACCGACTAGCTCCGACAGAGATGGCAGAGCTTAAGAAGAAGATTCAGGAAATTCTGGATAAGGAGTTCATTCGCCCGAGTTTTTCATCATGGGGCGCGCCAGTCTTATTTGTGAAGAAGAAGGATGGCTCTATGAGGCTTTGTATTGACTACCGGGAGTTGAACAGGGTTACAGTGAAAAACAAATACCCACTTCCGAGGATCGAGGACTTATTTGACCAGTTGCACGGAGCTTCGGTATTCTTCAAGATAGATCTGCGTTCCGGTTATCACCATTTGAGGGTAAGAGATGCTGATGTTTCCAAGACTGCCTTCAGGACTCGTTATGGCCACTATGAGTTCCTTGTGATGCCGTTTGGTCTGACGAATGCGCCAGCGATCTTCATGGATCTCATGAATCGCGTATTTCAGCCATATCTTGACCAATTCGTGATAGTATTCATAGACGACATTCTCGTCTACTTCAAGATCAGGAGGATCACAGCAGACATCTGACCACAGTGCTGCAGACCTTGCAGAAGCACAAGTTATTCGCAAAATTTAATAAGTGAGAATTTTGGTTAGAGAAGGTGGCATTCTTAGGCCACATTCTTTCTAGCAGTGTATTGAGGTAGACCCAGCGAAAGTTTTCGCAGTCAGAGATTGGGTTGTGCCGCAGAATGCATCAGAGATCCCCAGTTTTCTTGGACTAGCAGGATATTATCGGAAGTTCATTAAGGGATTCTCCTCTATTGCCGTTCCACTCACATCATTGACCAAGAAGAAGGCTAAATTTGTGTGCAGCGAGGAGTGTCAGAAGAGCTTCGATACTTTAAAGCAAGCTCTTATCTCAACACCAGTTTTGGCCATGCCGTCAGGGCCCGGAGATTTTGTTTTGTATACCGATGCTTTGAAGCTCGGTTTGGGCGCAGTATTGATGCAGCATGGGAAGGTGATAGCATATGCCTCTAGACAGTTTAAAACTCATGAGAAGAACTATCCTACCCATGATCTAGAGTTGGCCGCCGTGGTTTTTGCCTTGAAGATTAGGAGGCACTATTTGAAAGGGGATCGGTTACGGTGACCGGAAGCGCAACGGAAGTTTAAAAATCGAAATTTTGCTTGGAATTTTCGGCCACCCCACATTTTGTGTAGCAAATACAAAAACAAACACATGTCATACATAGGGTGTTTGAGAGATATACCTATCAATCTTTAAAAGATTGATTGTGGCTCCAACTTTGTTGGTAAACAACAAAGCTCTTGAATGGCAAGAAGATCTACAAGCTTCCTCCTTGAGAACACCTTGCTCAAAATTAGGCCCACCACTTGCTAAGAAGATCCCCTCTTGTTTTGCACTAGAAAAACAAAAGGATTTTCAAAGAGAAGTGTGTATTTTTCTTCAACAATTGAAGAGCAAAATGGAGAGAAAATTTTTGAGAGAATTTTCCACAAATTTCGGCCAAGAGAGATGCTAGAATGGGAGTGAATGTTGTGTCTTGGTGTTGCAAAAAGCAAAAAGCAAAAGTTGCATGCCATGCAATATTTTATTCAAAAGTATTCACAACTCTTCACCTCCCAAGCATGCAAACCCTAGTGGGCTTGTAACATTTACAAAGGGCCCATGGACTGTTTAATTGTCTCAAACATATTTGAGCCCAATTAGACTTTACTTGATTTTACTCAAGCCCACTAGTTAAATAATTATTTCCAATTGGGCTCTACAAGGCCCAATGTTATTTAATTAATTCAAGACTTGAATTAATTTAATTATTTGGACTCTACTAGGCCCACTAGTGTTTAATTAATTCAACACTTGAATTAATTTAATTTAGTCTATAATAATGTTTATGAAAATCACAATCTTCAAATACATTATTCACTTGGCCTACTTTTAATTTAGGAACACATTCATAAATTAAAAGTTACATTTTTCTCATAGAAGACATACTTCTATTTTTCCTTACGCTTATAAACTCATTTATAAGCCGTTCAACACTTTGAACTATTTTACTTCTCAACGGGATCTAGAAAGCTAGTACTTGTGTGGCCCTCAATGGTTCATTGTTACAACTAGCCGTGGGTTCACATCTCCATGTGATTCGGACTAAACTTGTCCTTATATGAGCATACCCCAATTGCTCCATTCTTACTTATCAACTCCTTGATAACAAGAACGTCAGAACTCAAGTCTGATAGTACCCAACCAATCATGTTAAATGCCTAGCAGCATCGCTTACATGATTCCCTAGGTATCAAATGATAGTGCCTGCAAGAACCATTCAATTATGGTTAGCGTACAGTACGGTCCCTTCAACTCATATATCCCGACCGATTCGACAACCATTGGTTTATCGAGAGTTGTCAATAAATCGATACTATGTCTCATGTCGTAGTTGCATCGATGGTGTAATCTATGAAGCCCCTTTTATAATTACCACCATACTCTGATCAAATATTTCAACCTACATACACATGAGAACACATATGATATCCATACCCGAAGGTAAGCGGTGAATCCCCGACTACAATGCATCGACTCCTATATGTTTCAACAGAACACCCAACCTTGCCACCTGAAGACCCCATGAGAGTCGGTAAACAAGTCAAAGTGTAATTCTAGCACAAAGAGTCTCAATATTGTCCCGGGTCATAAGGACTAATAGTGCACAACCATAAACTAGGACTTTTCCACTCGATAAGTGAGAACCACTTGGAAAGTCCTTTTATGGAGGGTTGTTCAGTGCACTCTACAAGAAGCACCTATCTGCATGTTCGGACATCACAATGTCCCCTACCAATGAAACATAATACTCACATCGCAGATACTAGTCTCGAACTCGAGCGGCCTATATCCTTCTTAGTGGCGGCTGAATCGACTAAAAACCGTTTAGAATATACAGTATTACAAATATGAGTTTCATGATACTTATCATATGAGCATCTCATATTCTTTCTACTATTTGTATATTCAAGGGCTTTATCTATGCAACTAGCAAGGATATACAGATAAAGAAGTGCCAAAATAATAAATTCAAATATTATTAAAATAAAGACTGTTTATACATAGAGTTTAATCATTAACCCTCAGCCAACACTTGGCTCGACGGACATCTACTCTAACAATCTCCCACTTGCACTAGAGCCAACTACCTATATGCTTCAAACCCATCGATTCGCGATGCTTCTCGAACAATGGTCCAGGTAAAGGCTTAGTTAGTGGATCAGCAACATTATCTGCGAAGCCGACTTTGTCAATCGTTACATCTCCTCTCTCCACTATCTCTCTGAGGATGTGGTACTTTCTAATTACGTGTTTGGAATTCTGATGAGACCTCGGCTCCTTTGCTTGAGCAATAGCTCCCGTGTTGTCACAAAACACCGGGACAGGAGCAACTTCATTAGGAATGATGCCCAACTCTTAGACAAAATTCCTTATCCAAACAGCCTCCTTTGCTGCAGCTGATGCAACATTATATTCTGCCTCAGTGGTGGAATCCGCTGTACTGTCTTGCTTGGAACTCTTCCAAGAGACAGCAGCACCATTGAGCATGAATATGAACCCAGAGGTTGACTTCGAGTCATCGATATCACTTTGGAAGCTAAAGTCGATATAGCCTTCCAATTTCAGTTCTCCACCCCCATAGACCAAGAACAACTTATTGGTCCTTCTCAAATACTTGAGGATATCTTTCACAACTTTCAAGTGTGGAAGACCAGGGTTGGATTGATATCTACTCACTACACTTAGTGCAAAAGCCACGTCAGGATGTGTAGATATCATCCCATAGATGATGCTACCAATCGCAGATGCATAAGGAATGCTTGTCATCGCCGCTATCTCTGCATCGGTCTTGGCAGACATAGACTTGGATAGGGACACGCCATGACACATTGGTAGATGTCCTCTCTTGGACTCATCCATCGAGAACCACTTCACGATGGTATCAATGTATGTGGACTGGGTGAGACCAAGCAATCTTTTTGATCTATCTCTATAGATCTGTATTCCCAATACAAAAGATGCTTCACCCAAGTCCTGCATCGAGAACTTACTTGCTAACCATATCTTAGTTGATTGCAACATTCCTACATCATTCCCAATGAGTAGAATGTCATCAACATACAACACCAGGAATGTCACAGCACTCCCACTGACCTTTTTATACACACAGGGTTCCTCAGGATTCTTAGTAAAACCAAACTCTTTGATTGTACTATTGAATCTGAGGTTCCAACTCCTAAATGCCTGCTTTAGACCATAAATTGATCTCTGAAGTTTGCATACCATATGCTCACTTCGGACAGATTTGAACCCCTCAGGTTGAGACATGTAAATCTCTTCCTTAATATCCCCATTAAGAAAGGTTTTCTTAACATCCATCTGCCATATCTCATAGTTATACCATGCAGCTATGGCCAGCAAAATCCTTATGGACTTGAACATTGCGACTGGGGAAAAGGTTTCCTCAAAGTCAACTCCTTGTCTTTGAGTATATCCTTTTGCCACCAATCGCGCATTGAAGGTCAATACCTTCCCATCCGCCCCAAGTTTCCTCTTGTAAATCCATTTACACCCTATGGGAACGATTCCCTCAGGTGGATCCACGAGATTCCACACTTGGTTCGAATGCATGGAATTCATCTCAGATTCCATCGCTTCAAGCCACTTGGATGAATCGGCATCGGATAATGCTTCCTTGAAGGTCCTTGGATCACATCCATGGTTAGGCTTATCATGGCCCTCTTCAAGAAGCAGACCATACCTCATAGGTGGTCTCGAGACTCTCTCGGATCTTCTAGGAGCTTGTATGTCCTCTCTTGGCTCTTCGGGTGTGGGTTCTACAATTGTGGGTGTCTCTCGAACCTATTCGAGTTCTATCATCTCGCCTTTTCTATCTTATAGAAATTCCTTTTCTAAAAAGGTTGCATTCCTAGAAACAAACACCTTTGTTTCTTGGGGATGATAGAAGTAGTATCCAACCGAATTCTTTAGATATCCCACAAAGTAACATAAAATGGATCGACTATCCAATTTATCTTCCACTACCTGCTTCACATAAGCAGGGCACCCCCATATTCTAAGATAAGAATATTTGGGTGGCTTACCCATCCATATCTCATATGGTGTCTTATCAACTGCCTTTGTATGGACATTGTTCAACAACATTGCCGCTGTCTCAAGCGCATATCCCCAAAAGGATGGCGGCAACTCCGTGAACCCCGTCATAGACCGAACCATGTCCATCAAAGTCCGGTTACGACGCTCCGAAACACCATTCAACTGTGGTGTAGCGGGCGGAGTCCACTGCGAGAGAATCCCATTTTCCCTAAGATACTCTTGGAACTCGACACTCAAGTACTCACCACCTCGATCCGATTGAAGTGTCTTGATGCTTCGTCCCAATTGCTTCTCTACTTCACTTCTGAATTCTTTGAAACTTTCAAAGGCTTCAGACTTGTATTTCATCGAAAACACATACCCATACCTCAAAAAGTCATCGGTAAAGGTGATGAAGTAGGCATTTCCATGCTTAGTGGTTATGCTAAGCGGACCGCACACATCGGTATGGATCAAATCCAATAACCCTTTGGCTCGCTCAACATGGCCCTTAAAAAGAATCTTGGTCATCTTTCCTTTTAAATAGGATTCACAAGTCGTGAGAGCAAATATCAGACATATCAAACATGCCTACTCCCACTAATTTTTTCATCCTTCTTAGGGAAATATGTCCTAATCGAGCATGCCATAATTGTGCCATATTAAGAGTATCTTGTTTGCGCTTGTTTGTTGTTGTTATAGCTTGGACGTTGTTAAGTGGAATATCTTTCAATTTTAAGGTGTAGAGATCGTTTTCAAGTTCTCCAGTACCAATTAAACATTCATTCTTGTAAATATTGCAAACACCTTTGCTAAATAAACAAGAAAATCCATCTTTGTCTAACATAGAAATGGAAATAATGTTTTTCACCAAGTCTGGTACAAACAAAACATCTCTTAACTCTAACTTAAAATCATTGTTCAAAAGTAAACAAACATCTCCAATGCTTTGGCAGCAACTCTTGCCCCATTGCCCATCCTTAAGAAGGTCTCACCTTCCCGGAGCCTCCTACTTCTTCCCATCACCTGCAAATCATTACAGAGATGTGAGCCACAGCCGGTATCCAATACCCAAGAAGTAGAGTTAATTGAAATGTTTACTTCGATATAGAACATACCTTTTCCAGAACTCTTCAGGGCCAGATATTCCCTGCAATTACGCCTCCAATGTCCAGGCTTCTTGCAGTGATGACAGACGTCAACAGTCTTGTCAGCCTTAACTGGTGCGGCTGCCACAGCGGGAATCGGAGTCTGCCTCTTCAAGGGCACGCTCTTCTTGGGACGTTGGAAAGAACGCTTCTTTCCTTTCCCAGGTGGACCGGTCTTCGTTCCAGATGAAGAGCCCACATAAAGAACCGGCTTCTCTTTCTTGATGGTGGACTCAAAGGTCACAAGCATGTTCATCAACTCCTCAAGGGTCGGCTCCATCTTGTTCATATTGAAATTCACCACAAAAGAATCAAACGAGCTAGGCAGGGACAACAGCAACACGTCGGTGGTCAACTCCGAAGGCAAGATCAAATCCATGCCAACGAGCTTGTCCACGAGCCCAATCAACTTAAGGCCATGCTCATGGACCGAGGCCCCATCTCGCATGCATAAAGTGATGAGCTCCTTGACTGTGGCATGCCTAAGAGGCCGAGTGAGCTCACCAAAGAGCTCCTTGAGGTGCATATGAATGTCAGCAGCATTCTTTACATATGAATGTCAGCAGCATTCTTTTCATTCTTGTAAATATTGCAAACACCTTTGCTAAATAAACAAGAAAATCCATCTTTGTCTAACATAGAAATGGAAATAATGTTTTTCACCAAGTCTGGTACAAACAAAACATCTCTTAACAACAACTTAAAATCATTGTTCAAAATTAAAGAAACATCTCCAACAGCTTTGGCAGCAACTCTTGCCCCATTGCCCATCCTCAAAAAGGTCTCACCTTCCCTGAGCCTCCTACTTCTTCCCATCACCTGCAAATCATTACAGAGATGTGAGCCACAGCCGGTATCCAATACCCAAGAAGTAGAGTTAATTGAAATGTTTACTTCGATATAGAACATTCCGTTTCCAGAACTCTTCTGGGCAAGATATTCCCTGCAGTTACGCCTCCAATGTCCAGGCTTCTTGCAATGATGACAGATGTCAACAGTCTTGTCAGCCTTCACTGGTGTGGCTGCCACTACGGGAATCTTTTCCGAGTTTAGGACGATTTTCAGATTTCTTAGCCAAGTGAGATAGTTAGGTCCGGTTAACACATGTTTTTCGAGTATAGCGGATAGCGGGTTGCGAATTGAAGACATTGTCAAATTTTGTACTGAAAAGTAAAATAGATAAATGTTAACGACTATTTTAAAATATTTAGTAAGATATAAAGTATGGACTTCTAGTTTATAAATTTTCGCTCCCACTGTTTTGACATTTCCACTATCCTATAGTGAAAACGGGAAACTCCTTTCCTCAGTAGGTACGTAAGGTCCAATTAGCGAATTATGATCCCGAATAATATCAGTCAATCATAATTCCTAAAAGGTAGTTTCCAATTGCATCACAATGCAACCCTCTACGTAAACTTTTGTCTCACGTTTGATTAGGACCCAATAATATGACGTCGTTCATCTTCAAGTGTCAAGCCTTACCCATCGATGTTGAACCTTAATGGACGGTCGCCATGAGTTCCCTCAATAATATGAGCCGAAATCATGGGAGTTCCACGTAGTTCACATCACCATGTCAATGGATGTCACAGCTTTTCGACACCCAGAGCTCCCCAATAATATGAGCCGAGCACCGAGTACGGGTAGCGTTCAGCATGCACCCATTGTCGATGGAAGACATGGAAATTATAAACAAATTTATAATTCCCCTTTTCAGGCTTGATATTAATTTTGAATCTTATTCAAAATGAGGGTTTTTAATTTTGAAAGGTCTCATCATTAATTTTATTTCAAAGCTCGCCATGTTTGATCGTATGTTTGCCGGATTCATGCAACTTTGTTATTATCATAATAATAACGCACATACTCATTATTTATAACATATCATGCATATATTATAAACAGTAAACAAACAAGGATGATCAATCGCCCCAATACTAATGGCCCGTGTGAGCTAAACACGGGCCTAGGTCAAATCCTAGGGAAATGCAAGGGATGCAAATACAACTATTACATTAACTTCCAATATTTACATGTCTTCGATCTTCATAATCATCATGGCCACCATCTTCCAATCTTGATCATCCACTATACTAATATATTTACAAATAAATATCCATGGCAAATAGCGATACATCTCATGGGGGTGGGAACGGGCCATAAACCAAGCCCACTTTATAAATTGATAATTATTACAATCATTCAACACAAAATATCCTAGAATACACCTAGCAAATTGGGCTTGGGCTTTTGATCATCCTTCATGCATAATATCACATATCATACACCATCAATTAATTATCACAATAATTAATTGATCCAATATTATATATCTTGATCCAATCACTAACCGCCACGATTATAAACTAAATTAACAAAGTATACAAACACCTTTGTCTACTTTCCAATTAATTTATTTATAACCGAATTTCTTATAAATCACAATTTACTATAAATAATTAAAGTCCAACTTCAATTATTTATTTTATGAGAAAAATTTGCAACTTTTGTAATTTTAAACTTAAGGGCCCAAAAACTTATTTTTCACCAAAAACATTTTGGCACATTCAAAATTCACAAATATGTTAGCCATCCAATGGCCCAACAACTCAAGGCCCATGACACTTTGATAATTTAAAACACTTTTGAAACCCTAGTCGTCATCGCCGTCGCCGGAGCTCCGTCACTGGATTCCGGCAACAAAAATTTTTTTTTTTATTTTAAAAGGGGGGGTTTCGGGCAGCTTGGGCTGCCCGAAATGGGCAGCAACAAGCTGCCGAAATGTGCCCCAAGGTGGCCTTGATTTTGTTGCAAAATTTTGTTCTCATGCAGTTAGAAATCAATCTCAATATAATATCTTGTAAATGCTACACAAAATCGTAACCATAGCTCGGATACCACTTGAAAGGGGATCGGTTACGGTGACCAGGAGCGCAACGAAAGTTTAAAAATCGAAATTTTGCTTGGAATTTTCGGCCACCCCACGTTTTGTGTAGCAAATACAAAAATAAACACATGTCATACATAGGGTGTTTGAGAGATATACCTATCAATCTTTAAAAGATTGATTGTGGCTCCAACTTTGTTGTTAAACAACAAAGCTCTTGAATGGCAAGAAGATCTACAAGCTTCCTCCTTGAGCACACCTTGCTCAAAATTAGGCCCACCACTTGCTAAGAAGATCCCCTCTTGTTTTGCACTAGAAAAACAAAAGGATTTTCAAAGAGAAGTTTGTATTTTTCTTCAACAATTGAAGAGCAAAATGGAGAGAAAATTTTTGAGAGAATTTTCCACAAATTTCGGCCAAGAGAGATGCTAGAATGGGAGTGAATGTTGTGTCTTGGTGTTGCAAAAAGCAAAAAGCAAAAGTTGCATGCCATGCAATATTTTATTCAAAAGTATTCACAACTCTTCACCTCCCAAGCATGCAAACCCTAGTGGGCTTGTAACATTTACAAAGGGCCCATGGAGTGTTTAATTGTCTCAAACATATTTGAGCCCAATTAGACTTTACTTGATTTTACTCAAGCCCACTAGTTAAATAATTATTTCCAATTGGGCTCTACAAGGCCCAATGTTATTTAATTAATTCAAGACTTGAATTAATTTAATTATTTGGACTCTACTAGGCCCACTAGTGTTTAATTAATTCAACATTTGAATTAATTTAATTTAGTCCATAATAATATTTATGAAAATTACAATCTTCAAATACATTATTCACTTGGCCTACGTTTAATTTAGGAACACATTCATAAATTAAAAGTTACATTTCTCTCATAAAAGTCATACTTCTATTTTTCCTTACGCTTATAAACTCATTTATAAGCCGTTCGACACTTTGAACTATTTTACTTCTCAACGGGATCTATAAAGCTAGTACTTGTGTGGCCCTCAATGGTTCATTGATACAACTAGCCGTGGGTTCACATCTCCATGTGATTCGGACTAAACATGTTTTTATATGAGCATACCCCAATTGCTCCATTTTTACTTATCAACTCCTTGATAACAAGAACGTCAGAACTCAAGTCTGATAGTACCCAACCAATCATGTTAAACGCCTAGCAGCATCGCTTACATGATTCCCTAGGTATCAAATGATAGTGCCTGCAAGAACCATTCAATTATGGTTAGCGTACAGTACGGTCCCTTCAACTCATATATCCCGATCGATTCGACAACCATTGGTTTATCGAGAGTTGTCAATGAATCGATACTATGTGTCATGTCGTAGTTGCATCGATGGTGTAATCTATGAAACCCCTTTCATAATTACCACCATACTCTGATCAGAGATTTCAACCTACATACACATGAGAACACATAGGATATCCATACCCAAAGGTAAGCGGTGAATCCCCAACTACAATGCATCGACTCATATATGTTTCGACAGAACACCCAACCTTGCCACCTGAAGACCCCATGAGAGTCGGTAAACAAGTCAAAGTGTAATTCTAGCACATAGAGTCTCAATTTTGTCCCGAGTCATAAGGACTAATGGTGTACAACCATAAACTAGGACTTTTCCACTCGATAAGTGAGAACCACTTGGAAAGTCCTTTTATGGAGGGTTGTTCAGTGCACTCTACAAGGAGCACCTATCTGCATGTTCAGACATCATAATGTACCCTACCAATGAAACATGGTACTCACATCGCAGATACTAGTCTCGAACTCGAGCGGCCTATATCCTTCTTAGTGGCCGCTGAATCTACTAAGAACCGTTTAGAATATACAGTATTACAAATATGAGTTTCATGATACTCATCATATGAGCATCTCATATTCTTTCTACTATTTGTATATTCAAGGACTTTATCTATGCAACTAGCATGGGTATACAGATAAAGAAGTGCCAAAATAATAAATTCAAATATTATTAAAATAAAGACTGTTTATACATAGAGTTTAATCATGAACCCTCGGCCAACACTTGGCTCGACGGACACCTACTCTAAGAGGCGTTGGTTGGAGCTTGTGAAGGATTATGACTGTGACATTAGCTACCACCCGGGTAAAGCTAATGTAGTTGCGGATGCATTGAGCAGAAAAATCGCAGTGATGGCTCATTTGACGATTCAGAGACCTCTTCAGCTTGAGATGCAGAGGTTTGATCTAGAGTCATATCCTCGAGGTAGAGTTCCCCGTCTATCTACCTTGACTATTCAGTCCTCTCTCCTTGACCGTATTCGCAGTGGTCAGTCAGCAGATGAGTAGTTCGCACAGTGGAAGAAGAGAGATAAGGCCAAGGGCAGTATCTTGTATTCAGTCAGCGACGGTATTATGAGATCCTGAGACAGGATGTGGGTTCCCAGCAGTGGTTCTATTCAAGCAGATATTCTATCAGAGGCCCACATGTCGCCGTACTCTATTCATCCAGGGAGTACGAAGATGTACCGGGATCTGCAGTCACTGTATTGGTGGCCTTGGATGAAGAAAGACATCAGATGATTTGTATCCGAGTGTCTGACTTGCCAGTTAGTGAAGGTGGAGCATCAGAGACCAGCAGGTTTGCTCAAGCCTCTTCCTATTCCCGAGTGGAAACGGGAGAATGTTACCATGGACTTTGTGACCGGATTGCCGAAATCAGTTAGAGGGTAAAATGCTATCTGGGTGATTGTTGATCGTCTTACCAAATCAGCGCATTTCTTGCCTATTAAGACGACTTTCACCATGATTCAGTATGCAAGTTGTTGTGGGGACCCGGACGCTAATTAATTCCTTAATCGTCTTTAGGAATAATTCAAACAATTATAATAAACAGGGTCTGAATTTTTTTTTTAAATACAAAGCGGAAACGTAATGTAATTAAATTCAAATTACATATTAAACATAATTATACAAATCTTGTATTATCTACAAGAAATCAACTAGGTTCAACTATATCTCAGTGCTGAATCCTAAGTTGCTTCGAAGCCCGGATCTCCACGCTCTCTAGTCCAGCCTCTTTCTCTTCTTGACCATGATCCTATCCCACCTGTTGCCATGCACACATACAAACAAGACAACAGCCGGATAACTCCGGTGATAATTACATTCTCAGTATAAATCATGTATACATGCAATCATAAAAACAATATAAAAGCATATAACATATATGTCTAACATGTATTCAGATCAGAATATAAATCCATATCAAGAATAAATCATATTCTAAACATGTACCATCATCAGGAACATAAATCAATATGTACCATATTCAGGAACATAATCAACATGAATCAATATAACTGTCAATTTGACTCATGACTCCACATTTTAGACTAGACTCAATCCTAGTCTAGGGATCCCGGTTCCAGATGTTAGCATTCCCATATCGACCAACATTAATAGAAAAGACTCAAGTTCTATCCACGTCGATAGGGTATCGATCACCAGTAATAGAAGAAGCTCTGATTCTATCCACATCGATATAGTATCGATCACCTGTAATAGAAGAAACTCCAATTCTATCCACATCGATATGATATCGATCATCAGTAATAGAAGAGTTACATTCTACCCACATCGATACAGTACCGATCACCAGTAATAGAAGAAGCCACATTTCTATCCATATCGATAGCCAATCATCCGGTGACAGACTTTGGCACTATCGCCAATACACTATCTTGTGACATCATGCAATGTTCCCATGGCGATCCCACCACTATCAGGCACTTCTGTCACAAGATTACTCGTCTAGTACCTGCTGTCTATAAATCAAGAGAACAAGTACATCAATCAAATCAATACAATAAGGTAAAGTATGTGATTTAGGGAAACTCGAGCCAAACCTCACTCGAGTTGTGCAATCCCAACTCAACATTAATTTATACCTTTATCTTCTCGGTCCGACGAAGACGAAGTATTGAAGTCAACTCTGTCCATACCCAATCTGATAATGACAATCGAATAGATACAATATCAGTATATAACTCAGTTCAAAACCTGTTCTGATCAATACTCAAATCAAAACATAATCGGATCAATGCCAATCGACATACGATACCACAATACAATCTCAACCAATACTGAATCTGATCAATATCAATTTACGGATGTTTCGATGGCATAACAATACAGTCTCGATAACCCTGTCAATTCCAACACCACAGATATAATAACAGAACTCATAATCAATATCGGTGCAACTGATAATTTCAATAACAATACAAATCTGATATCGAATCTCAATTAATCAATTCCAAAAATCATAACAATTACATAATCAGTCCGTTTCTTAATCTGACTTCGATTCTATGATGTCTAACATGTCAAGAACATCATATATGACGTGTATTCAATTCCAACAACTTCATAATTTCAGAACATGTCAAAACGTAACAAAACTTACGTCCAGTTGTAGCTTGCGTTAATAGGAACACAGTACTGAAGTCGGATTACAATTCGGACAGACGGATTTTGAACGATTGTAATTTGAAGCACCAAAATCAATTTCCTTCGGTTTCCTCTTCTTTCAATTCTGAGGATTAACGTTTGTTATATATATATATATATCATATGTTGCATGCCAAAGAAACGTGGCGACTCCTCAATCTGCATGTCTCGCGCATATGCGCGACTCCGAATGGCGCATATGCGCGAGACCTACTGGTCTTAATGCTCGGCTTCGCAACTACTGGCGCATATGCGCGCCTCAATCCGGCGCATATGCGCGAAAGCTTCTGTTTCAAACGTTGGCTACTGGACTGCTCGCGCATATGCGCGAGACCTACTGTCTCGGCATTTCAATACTCGCGCATATGCGCGCCTTCCTCCGTGCATGGGCGCCGAACTCTCTGGACGTTCCGCGCATGTGCGCGCATTCCGCCGCGCATGTGCGCCGAACTCTCTGGACGTTCCGTGCATGGTTCTGTCTTCCTAGCGCATGTGCGCCCATACACGTCGCGCATATGCGCCGAGCTCTTCTTGCACAACATGTCAAGTCTTCTTTCGGCTCTCCCGGTGTGATCCGTTTCATCCATAATCATCTCAATTAATAAATAAATCATTTCAGATTAATCTCGGATTACGGTAATAAAATCTCGGGCCTTACAGTTGTATATCCGGGAGATAGTCCGACTTCATGTTATTCCAATTTCTATCGTATCTGACAGAGATCCCAGATTCACTTCCTCATTTTGGAAGAGTTTGCATTCGACTATGGGTACGAAGTTGCTGTTTAGCACAGCTTTCCATCCGCAGACAGATGGGCAGTCATAGCGATTTATTCAGATCTTGGAGGATCTTCTCCGTGCTTGTGTGATGGATTTCTCTAGGAGTTGGGATTCGAACTTGCCATTAGTAGAGTTCACCTATAACAACAGTTTTCAGTCGTCTATTGGTATGGCACCGTATGAAGCACTATATGCCCGCAAGTGCAGATCTCCTGTTCATTGGGACGAAGTAGGGGAGAGATCAGAGTTGGGTCCGGAGATTATTCAGCAGGCTGCCGATGTAGTAGTCAAGATCCGTGATAGAATGAAGACTGCTCAGAGTCGACAGAAAAGTTATGCAGATCAGAGGAGGAGAGACCTAGAGTTTGCCGTGGGCGACCATGTCTTTGTGAAAGTAGCACCTATGAAGGCTGTCATGCGATTCGGGAAGAAAGGGAAGCTCAGTCCGAGATTCATTGGACCATTTGAGATCCTCAACAGAGTTGGGACGCTAGCTTATCGTGTGGCTCTTCCGCCGAATCTGGTCGGTGTGCACAATGTGTTCCACGTCTCTATACTGAGGAAGTATATGGCGAATCCTTCGCATGTCTTGAACTTTGAGCCGTTGCAGCTTACTCTGAACCTGTCTTATGAGGAGAGACCAGTGCAGATATTAGACAGACAGGAGAAGAAGCTTCGGAACAAGCTAGTTAAGCGAGTGAAAGTCAAATGGCTCAACCATTCAGAGGAGGAAGCTACGTGGGAGTCGGAGTCAGAGATGAAGAGTTGGTACCCCGAGTTATTCGGTAAGTTCTAATTTTGAGGACGAAATTTCTTTTAAGGGGGGAGAGTTGTAGAACCCGTAAATTAGACTACGTATAAGTCATGCATAATTCTAGTATTTAAAATTAAAATGATTTTATTGCATAAGTATTTAAATGCTTTTCTTTAAAGTTAATTTTTTTATGCAGTAGTTTAAATTTTTATCTTTTCAGTTAATTCAGTGAGGCCAGACTGGAGTTGGATTTTTGAGATAGAATTTAAGAATTGAGAAATCATTTCCGGAGTTTATTTTAGCTAGCTAATAAGTTGATTTAAGTTAAAAGGAGTTTTAAGGAATTATTTAAGTAACTTGAGGTAAGTAGGAAATAAGTTCAATTGGGTTCCATAATTAAGGTGTTAATTCCTTAAATTATTTAAAGGATAGTTAAGGCTCTTAAGGTTTAAAAATTTACTAACTAAACAATATTTCCCCTCCATTTAATTGTTCAATTTTCGGCCACCCCTTAGTTGAGTAAACAATTCTTTGACAACTCACCTTTGACCCTTTCTTTATTATTTCTTGGCATGATAATCCTTTCATTTATTAACCACCATTTATTTATTATAAGATCATTATCTTAGCCTTGTGAGGACATGTAGAATCGATCACACCCTATCCATTTCCCTCTCCAACAAAGCATTTTGATATCAAACAAATTCAAATTTCAAAAAGAGATAGACTTGGTCTTGCCATCCCTCTTATATTGAAACCCCTTCCCCTCACTCTCCTAACCACCATTTACCCTCCCCCATCACCGAAATTGAGAGCATTTCAGAGTTTTAAATCGTGAGCCTCATAGATAATAACAAGAGGAAAAATCGAGTAGCAAGCAAGAAAGAAAACGCTCCATCTCCTCCACGCCGTGTCGTTGCGTTTCGTTCGTTTTCTTTTCAAAACAAAACCAGGCATGTATATGTTCTTCTTTGCTCTTCAATCAAGTCATATTATAATTTTTAAACACTACATGATCATGATCTTTCAACCAAAACCGAAATACATGACAAAACATTTCGAAATCCAAGATGCAGATTTTCGGCCCTTCCTTGTGCTACTCACGGTTCACTTGTTTTTGGTGTTTCAGGTGGATGGCTCGTGTCCAGGCTCCCTAAGCTGCATTTAGACATGTACTAGGACATTTTAAGAACACATTTGTCCATTTGTTCTAGCCCCATACCCACTGGAATCCAGAAATGACAGCAACTTCCCCATGAGTGTCATATTGTGTTCGATTTTCTGTCATGTTGCTGTCAAGGGGAAGTGTCTGATCTTGGCTGCCCTAGGGGCCTATAGCCATGGTTATAACACCTCCCTAGAATGTCTAAGACGTGACCAAGTCTCCCTTTTGAGGCTTGATCCATGGTTGCATCGGTTTTTAAATCAAAACACAAGAACAGCCCCTTCCCCTTTCGGCCCTTCTCATTTTACAGCAAGTGTGTTTCGGGTTTTGTGGAATGGTATGGATCTTGGTTGGCCTATGGCCCTTAGCCACGGTTCACACCCTAACTCTTGATGTCTAGATTATTCCATGGTCAACCAAATGGCCACTGGAATGGTCCATGAAAGCAAGAACCACGGCAACATCCCACGCTCAGAATTAGTGCTCGGTTGGGATGTATGGTTTGGTTTTTGGCGTGATTCGAATTGTGGCTGACCTAGGGCCCTTAGCCATGGTTCAAATCATTCCTTAGGATGTTGGCAAGAGATTCTGGTCGGTGGTTCAAGCCCCAATGGCCATTAGCCTTGCAAACGACGCAAGGAAACCAAAGCACAGCTGCTGTATTTTTGTGACAGCAACTTGCTGCTTTGGTTCAGTGGCTCGTTTGAGTTCTTGGTTCTCTTTTAGCCTATGGCCTTGGACTGGACAGTGCCTCATCAAGTTGGGAAGGTCATGTTTTTGGCCGTTCATGATTCGGATCATTTTTTAGGGCGTACGAGAAATTATGGTGTGATGTGCCAAATTGACTCTCGAAAGAGCGTTTCATGTTTTGGCCTCCATTCACCAAAATTTTGGCCATTATCATTTTTTAGCATTACTTCATCATTTTATGTGTATTTTAATCATGACTAAATGAGGGTTTGGTGTTGGTTCGAGTTGACACAGAGTCATGATTAAATATGAGGTTGTTCGGTGGAATTGTCTCGTTTTTGGATTCAATTACAAAGTTTGGTGAAGAAAAACATTTGCATATTTTTCATGATAAATTGAGGTTGCAGCGAGCCTGGGAACGATCCAATCCATGTGGTAAAATAATACAGGGTATTTCATTATGCCATTTAATTATATTACGTGCATAAAAATATAAAATATTCATTTTTGAGATTTATGCGATATTGTTTGTGGCCATTTCACTATCATTGGAGCATTGTATTATCCGGTCGCCAGTTACCGGTCAGTTCAGTTCAGTTCCACCCAGTATACTGTGGCATTAGTCTGATCAGACGTTCATTATTTCACCCGGTCGCCAGTTACCGGTCAGTTCAGTTCAGTTCAGTGCAGGGGCCACTTGCGTAGACCATAATCTCAACAGAAAATTTATGTTATTTTATTACAGGGCTCCAAGGAACAAACATTTTCACTGTAATTTTCAGTTCAGTTATGCACGTATTATAATTGCTCATGATAAGTTATTTTCACATTATGCCTCATGACATGATATTTTACTCCCATGCAATTTTACTATATTATTTACTCGTTATTTACGATATATGCATGCTGATTCTTTAGGCTCACTAGACTTGATTGTTGTAGGTACTGATGATGTCGGGGCCGAGGGTGGGGACCAGTGAGCTAGCTTGGGTCGGCAGTAGTGGAACCCGAGGACCTCATTTACAGCACTTTCCATTTGTTTTTTATTATGCTCAAACATTTTTTTTATCAGTTGTTGGATTACTTTACTTTTTATTTTTTGAGCAATAATTTATTCCACTGCTATTTTTAAACATTAAACTTGATTTATCAATTTATTTTTTGAATGAGGCATCTTAATTATTTTAAAAAGAAAATTTTAAATTTTTCCGCAAATTTTCAAACATGAATTTTCGGGCCATTATAGTTCTTACGAGTTTTAGCATAATCATTTGAATATTGATCAAAATTGTGTTAGACTATAACCATTAGAAAGCTAAGATATAATGCTACAGCTTTCATGTCTTGGGTTTGGTCCAAATCATTGTGGAAGACAAGCCAAAAGTGCATCGAAGTTTGTCGTGTATACCGTCATTCTCTCACTGACACAAGTCATGAGAATAAGCCTAACGTTTTACTCATACCTCCAAATGACATGAAACTAGTTGGAGATTCAAGCCAAGACATAGGGCAACAACGTTCATGTTTACCAATTTTGCAAATTATGAAAGGAAGAGCTGTTTCTGGACGGATCTTTGATGAAGCAGTGCGTAGAGGCAGAACAGGTGGCCCCCGAGCGGTAGAAAATTACCGCCCGAGTGCCGGTGCACTTCAAGCCCACAAATTTTACAGAATGTTTGGCGCCCGAGCGGTAGAAAAGGACCGCCCGAGCGCCGCTGTGTATAAGAAAAGATAAACTTTGAAATTCTGGACATCTTTATCAGTTCTTTCCTTCCCTTTCCACTACAAAGCACGAAAGAAAAACCAAGAAATTTTCCTTCAAAGCTTCTTCTTCTTTCCTTTCATTATTTTGAAGTTAGATTTTAGTTCTCCATCACAAGAGCATCCTAGAGTTGTAAGTTTTTATCTTTTTAATGGTTGTTATACATGTAGAAGACCATATAGATATAGTAATTGGATTTTTAATATATTTGACAGTATAGGAGCGAGATACATCGTCTCAAACCAGTGTTCTTACGCTTGGACTGTATGTTGGCATGTTCTTGAAGTAATACATGAGTAATATTATGATTTCAAATACTTCCCATTGATTATTGCTATATGTACATTGTTAGTATCTTATTGATGAAAACATAGCACCATATTCCATTGTTATATATTAAATATGTAAGAAACTCATGAATATTGATGATGGGTGCTATGTTATGAACATGAACATGAATATGAAAGGAAAAGCACTGATGTTTACATGATATAGAGGTGGTTTTAAGTCGACCAAACCTATTGGCCAATATATGTTCATGGGGCGTCGGGTTGCCAAAGGTTGCTCCCTGACGTC
Source organism: Primulina tabacum (assembly GCF_025594145.1). Taxonomy (NCBI): domain Eukaryota; kingdom Viridiplantae; phylum Streptophyta; class Magnoliopsida; order Lamiales; family Gesneriaceae; genus Primulina; species Primulina tabacum. The sequence goes on from NC_134552.1 coordinate 34,082,206, forward strand.
CAACATAGTAGTAGTGTAATGCCCGAGATTTTAATTCTATTAATCTGAGTTTATTGATCATGAATTTGATATGATTATAGCCGGGCCATTCCGAGACCAGATTGGACAAGGTATATGAAAATCATAAATTTTGGGTCGAAGGTGTGGCGCCCGGGCGGAAGTTTTTGACCGCCCGAGCGCCACTGAATAATGCAAGAAATTCGAACACTTCGCGCCCGGGCGGAAGTTTTTGTCCGCCCGAGCGCGACTGTAGGAAATGCGAGGGCCGAACCTTCCGCGCCCGGGAGGATATTTTTGACCGCCCGAGTGCGAGACGTGTTGCTTAAGGAATCAGGCCACGGTTTCTAGACATGCAAATGAGATATATATATATTTAATTCCTTCAGAAAACGAGAAGAAAAGGAAAAAGGAAGCACCCGGGAGATATTTCAAGTTCGTGATCTTCGAATTCGATTTGCGAATAATCCAACCGTCCGAATTACGATCCGACTGCGGTACCGTGTTTCTATCGACGACAGCTACAACTGGACGTAAGTTTTGTTCGTTTTGTAAAGATTTGAAATTATGATATTGTTGGAATCGAATACACTTCATATATGATGTTTTTGGCATGTTAGACATCGTAGAATCGAAGTCAGATTGAGAAACTGATTGATTATGGAATTGTTATGATTTTTCAGAATATATCGATGATATTGGAAAGATTTGGATTGTTGATTGACTACCGATTGTATTGGATATTTGTTATGGATTGTAATTAATATCGGTTGAGATTGTATTGACGGGGATATCGAGACTAAGCCGTTATGCCATTGATTTTTAGTTGAATCCAGATTGATCACATTGGTATTGATTTGAGCAGTAAATTGATATGATATTATTGATATTGTCATTGCCAGATTGACGGTTGACAGACTTTGAATTCTAGACAGGGACGTCGTCTGAACTGCAAACAAAGAAAGGTATAAGTCAATGTGGTACCTGGAGAATTACTAGAGTAGGATATACTTGGTTTTCCCTAAATCACATACTTATTGTTATTATTTGCAATGATTTTAATTGATATGCTTGTTCTATTGATTTATAGAAGCATGTATTAGATAAGTATTAGACGAGTTATCTTGTGACATAAGTGCCGATAGTGATGGAATCGTCACTGGCACATTGCACATTGTCACAAGATAGTGAATTGGCTATAGTGCCACAGTCTGTGATGGATAGGTCAAGACACCGGATGTTTGATTATATCGATTGAATAGAATTGGAGTTTCTTCTATTACGGAATTCGATATAGGAATGCCAACGTCTGGAAACCGGGATCCCTAGACTAGGATTGAGTCTAGTCTAAGCCATGGAGTCACGAGTCTGATTGAAAGTCTTATATTGATTATGTTTTCAGATTTTGATACATATTCCTGATATCTGTCTATGCTTTTATATTGATTATATTATTGCATGTTTCGTTGATTTATACTGGGATTTTATTCTCACCGGAGTTATCCGGCTGTTGTCGTGTTTGTATGTGTGCATGGAAACAGGTGGGACAGAATCGGGGTCGAGGAGATAAAGAGAGATCGTGATTAGAGTGGAGACTACGGACTTTGATAGAGATAGGGTTTAAACACTTGATTTGTAGTCGTTAAACCTTTGTTTGATATTTTTTGTACAAGACTTGTACTTTTATACTGATATGTACATTAGATTGAATACCATTACGTTCCGCAATTAAAAAAAATTTTGACCCTGTTTATTATAATTGATTAAATTGTCCCAATGATGATTAAAAACTTGATTAGCGTCCGGCTCCCCACAACAGGTGGTATCAGAGCGATAGATCCCTTAGATTGAGATAGGAGCTAGTGAGCGGGGTAGATTGAGTTTGCTTCCTGCTTTTGGTTGCTAGCAGGATTTACTGCTTTATAATGCATGTTTATCTGTTTATCTGACTTGATTTGAAAACATGTGTTATTGAGAATTCATCAGAACCGATTCTGGATCAGCGGTAAGATGATCGGAGAAGGACTGAAACAGATTTGTGTATTTGGTTGCTAACCCTTTTGATAATCAGATATGCCTCCTCGAAGAATACCAGAACAGGGTAGCACTTCAAATCCTCCCATGGATGTGACAACAACACCGATGGAAACATTGCTGAAGAGATTTCAGTCATTCCATCCACCGACTCTGAAGGGTACTGAGACTTAAGTTGATTGCGAGAGTTGGTTAGACAACATTAAGATGTTGTTTGAGTCCTTGGATTACACTGATGAGCGGAGAGTGAAACTGATTGGGCACCAGTTGCATGATGTTGCAAAGAACTGGTGGATTACGACGAAGAAAGCATTGGAGCATCGAGGTACGACTATTACCTGGAATTTATTTAGAACTGAATTTTATCAGAGGTTCTTTCCAGTGTCATATAGAAAGGACAAGGGAGCGGAATTTGCAAACTTGAGACATGGAAAATTGAACATTGAGGAGTATGTTTCCAAGTTCTCCACCTTGTTGAGATTTGCTCCACATGTGGCTGAGAACGACGAAGCTGTTGCTGATCAGTCCATTAATGGCCTGAATCCTGAAATATTTACATTGGTGAGCACGGCACAACCGAATAATTTTACTGATGCTTTGAATAGAGCCAAAGGAGCCGAAGCTGGTCTGATGAGATAGAAGGGAGCTTCGTTTGTGTCTCAAGCACCGAGACCACAGCAACCACCTCCCCGATTGAGAGTGGCAGCAGTAGTGGTGGAAAGAAAGACTTACTTAAATCAAGAGGGAAGCAATTTAAGAGATCTGGAAGCAGTTCATCCAGTTCTAGCGGTTTGAGACAGACTGGTCATGGCCAGAGTAATACAGGACCTTATTGCAGCACTTGTGGAGGGAAGGGTTCTAGATCTAGAATTCCTTTGATATCCGTATTGTCTATGACTCGATTGTTACAGAAAGGAGCGGAAGGATTCCTTGTCTATTCAGTTGATTTACTGAAATCAAGTCCATCATCGGCGGATTTGCCAGTGGTGTGTGAGTTTGCTGATGTCTTTTCAGATGAGATTCCTGGTTTGCCTCCGATGCGAGAGATAGACTTCAGTATTGAGTTGATGCCAGGTACAGTTCCGATTTCGAGGGCTCCGTACAGAATGGCACCAATTGAGTTGAAAGATTTGAAAGAACAGTTGGAGGATTTATTGGCCAAGGGGTATATCAGACCGAGTGTGTCTCCTTGGGGTGCTCCAGTACTGTTTGTGAGGAAGAAAGACGGTTCGATCAGACTCTGTATCGATTACCGACAACTGAACAAAGCAATGGTAAAGAATAAATATCCCTTGCCTCACATTGATGATTTGTTCGATCAGTTGCAGGGTTCATCTGTATATTTCAAGATCGATATGAGATCTGGATACTATCAGCTGAGAGTCAGAGATTTTGATATCTCGAAGACAGCATTTAGAACCAGGTATTGACACTATGAATTTATTGTCATGCTATTTGGTTTGACGAATGTACCGGCTGTATTTATGGGATTGATGAACCGTGTTTTTCAGAGATACCTCGATGAGTTTGTAATTATATTCATTGATGACATTTTGATATATTCGAAGAATATGATTGAGCATGCTGAGCATTTAAGAACTGTGTTGAGAATTCTGAAGGCTGAGAAATTGTATGATAAACTGTCGAAATGCGAGTTTTGGTTGAGACAGGTTGTATTTCTGGGGCATATTATATCCGGAGACGGTATATCAGTTGATCCCAGTAAGGTTGAGGCAGTGATTTCTTTGCCGAGACCGACATCAGTGCCCGAGATTCGTAGTTTTATGGGTTTGGCAGGATATTATCGTCGATTTATTAAAGATTTTTCCAGCATTTCCAAACCGATTATTCAGTTGACGCAGAAGAATGCTCCGTTTATTTGATCAGAAGACTGTGAGACCAGCTTTCTTGAATTGAAAAAAAGACTGACCAGTGCACCGATCTTGACGATTCCATCAGGTGCTGGTAATTTTGTGGTTTATTGTGATGCATCTCACTGAGGATTGGGTTGTATTCTGATGCAGCGAGGGCATGTTATTGCTTATGCCTCGAGACAGCTGAAGCCACATGAGACTCGTTACCCAATTCATGATCTTGAATTGGCTGCCATTGTATTTGCTTTGAAGATATGGCGACACTACCTTTATGGTGAGAAGTTCGAATCTATTCTGATCATAAAAGCTTGAAATATCTCTTTTCACAGTCAGACTTGAATATGAGACAGTTAAGATGGCTCGATTTGCTTAAAGACTTCGATTGTGAAATCAAGTACTATCCGAGGAAATCTAATGCAGCCGCAGATGCACTGAGTCGAAAGGTATGTTCTTTATCTTTATCGACGATTGGTGTTTCGAATTTGATAGAATATTGCTGTTTGTCTAGATTGGTATTTGAGACAGATTATAAACCGATGAGATTATATGCAGTTCAAGTCGAACCAGAGCTGATTTTGAGTATTAAAGCGGCTCAGAAAGTTGATCAGAATGTGCAAAATTTGATTGCTATGGTCAGAGCTGGACATCAATCGGAATATCAGGTTCATGGTAGTGTTTTGTATGTGAATAATCGTATTGTTGTGCCGAATGTTTCAGATTTGAGACAGCGGATACTGACAGAAGCGCACAGCAGTCATTTTAGCATTCATCCTGGTGGCAGGAAGATGTACAATGATTTGAAGACACGATACTGGTGGAAACAAATGAAAGCTGATATTGCCACATTTGTATCCAAACGTTTGAATTGCCAACAGGTGAAAGCCGATAGGAAGAAACCAGCAGGTTTATTGCAGAGTTTATCTATTCTTGAATGGAAATGGGATCACATTTCCATGGATTTTGTGACGCAGTTACCACGTTCCTCCAGAGGTTGTGATGCGATTTGGGTTGTGATTGACAGATTGACCAAATCCGCATGTTTTATTCCATACAAGATGACGTACATATATGACCAGATGGCCGATATTTATATCAGAGAGGTAGTCAGATTTCACGGAGTGCCGAAGTCGATTGTTTCGGACCGTGATCCTCGGTTTACTTCGCAATTCTGGCAGAGTTTACAGCAGGCTCTAGGTACGAAGTTACATCTGAGTACCGCATATCATCCTCAAACCGACGGACAGTCAGAGCGGACGATTCAGACATTGGAGGATATGCTTAGAGCCATAGTGCTTGATTTTATCACTAATTGGCAAGATGCATTGCCACTTTTTGAGTTTTCATACAACAACAGCTATCAAACGAGTATTGAGATGGCTCCTTTCGAAGCGTTGTACGTAAAGAAATGTAGATCCCCTTTGTATTGGGATGATATCTTTGAGGTTCCTGAGATTGGACCTTATATGATCAGAGAAATGACAGAGAAAGTGAAACTGATTCAGAAAAGAATGAAGGCAACACAGGACAGACAAGCCAAATATGCCAACATTCGACGTAGACCGTTGGTATTTGAGGCAGGAGACTGTGTGTTCTTGCAGATTTCACCTTTCCGAGGAGTTGTCAGATTTGGCAAGAAAGGAAAACTGTCTCCACGATACATTGGGCCTTATGAGATTCTCGAAAATATAGGAGATCATGCCTATCGACTAGCCATACCGCCTTCTTTATCAAGGATACATGATATCTTTCATGTATCGCTATTGCGAAAATATCTGTCTGATGCTTCACACATTATGCAGCCAGATATGGCCGAGCTTGACGAGACATTGAGCTATTTCGAGAAGCCGATTCAGATTCTCGACCGAAAAGAAAAGCAGCTCAGAACGAAGATTATTCCGCTTGTGAAAGTTCAGTGAAGTCGTCATGGCATTGAAGAAGCTACCTGGGAGACTGAATCTAATATTAGACAGAGATTTCCCGAGTTATTTCACTGATGTGAGTTTCTATTTAGCTTCTGTTACATTTCTTATTGATATGATTGATTGCCTGTGATTTCGGGGACAAAATCATATCTTAAGGGGGAGAAATGTAATGCTCGAGATTTTAATTCTATTAATCTGAGTTTATTGATCATGAATTGATATGATTATAGCCGGGCCATTCCGAGACCAGATTGGACAAGGTATATGAAAAGCATAAATTTTGGGTCGAAAGTGTGGCGCCCGGGCGGAAGTTTTTGACTTCCCGAGCGCCACTGAATAATGCAAGAAATTCGAACACTTCGCGCCCGGGCGGAAGTTTTTGTCCGCCCGAGCGCGATTGTAGGAAATGCGAGGGCCGAACCTTCCGCGCCCAGGCGGATATTTTTGACCGCCCGAGCGCGAGACGTGTTGCTTGAGGAATCATGCCACGGTTTCTAGACATGCAAATGAGATATATATATATATACTTAATTCCTTCAAAAAACGAGAATAAAAGGAAAAAGGAAGCTCCCGAGAGATATTTCAAGTTCGTGATCTTCGAATTCGATTTGCGAATAATCCAACCGTCCGAATTACGATCCGACTGCGGTACCGTATTTCTATCGACGATAGCTAAAACTGGACGTAAGTTTTGTTACCTTTTGTTAAGATTTGAAATTATGATATTGTTGGAATCGAATACACTTCATATATGATGTTCTTGGCATGTTAGACATCGTAGAATCGAAGTCAGATTGAGAAACAGATTGATTATGGAATTGTTATGATTTTTCAGAATATATCGATTGATATTGGACTGATTTGGATTGTTGATTGACTACCGATTGTATTGGATATTGGTTATGGATTGTAATTAATATCGGTTGAGATTGTATTGACGGGAATATCGAGATTATGCCGTTATGCCATTGATTTTGAGTTGAATCCAGATTGATCACATTGGTATTGATTTGAGCAGTATATTGATATGATATTATTGATATTGTCAGTGCCAGATTGACGGTTGACAGACTTTGAATTCTAGACAGGGACGTCGTCAGAACTGCAAACAAAGAAAGGTATAAGTCAATGTGGTACCTGGAGAATTACTAGAGTAGGATATAATTGGGTTTCCCTAAATCACATACTTATTGTTATTATTTGCAATGATTTGAATTGATATGCTTGTTCTATTGATTTATAGAAGCATGTATTAGATAAGTATTAGACGAGTGATCTTGTGACATAAATGCCGATAGTGATGGAATCGTCACTGGCACATTGAACATTGTCACAAGATAGTGAATTGGCTATAGTGCCACAGTCTGTGACGGATAGGTCAAGACACCGGATGTTTGGTTATATCGATTGAATAGAATTGGAGTTTCTTCTATTACTGAATTCGATATAGGAATGCCAATGTCTGGAAACCGGGATCCCTAGACTAGGATTGAGTCTAGTCTGAGCCATGGAGTCACGAGTCTGATTGAAAGTCTTATATTGATTATGTTTTCAGATTTTGATACATATTCCTGATATCTGTCTATGCTTTTATATTGATTATATTATTGCATGTTTCGTTGATTTATACCGGGATTTTATTCTCACCGGAGTTATCCGGCTGTTGTCGTGTTTGTATGTGTGCATGGAAACAAGTGGGACAGGATCGTGGTCGAGGAGATAAAGAGAGAAAGTGATTAGAGTGGAGACTACGGACTTTGATAGAGATAGGGTTTAAACACTTGATTTGTAGTCGTTAAACCTTAGTTTGATATTTGTTGTACAAGACTTGTACTTTTATACTGATATGTACATTAGATTGAATACCATTACGTTCCGCAATTAAAAAAAATTTAGACCCTGTTTATTATAATTGATTAAATTGTCCCAATGATGATTAAAAACTTGATTAGCGTCCGGGCCCCACAAGTAGCGCCATAATAAAGCAAGCACGGTAGTACAGGTCAACTAATGAGGCTCAAGTACAAAAATGAACATGAATATATGCTATGATATGACATGGTTTAAAGATTCATTTTTGTCACGACTTGATATGTATGTTCCTTCGACGCATATTGATACGTACAAGTGCCAACTTATTGAGTTTTATAAACTCACGTAGCTCATGTATTACAGGATCATGTAGTGAAGAGACGTAGGATGCCGGTTCGCCAATGGATGCTTCTGACGTGCCTCACCTCGACAAGAACCGGGACTTATTATTGAATAGCATCCGCATATATATTGTACTAAAATATGTCAGGGTTTGAACAAGTGTTACGATGTTTATGATGATACAAAATATGCATGTATATGAGAATATGTATTTGTATAACAATATGGTGCATGGTTGTGTATGAAAATATAGTTGATGTTGTTGTATATATGGTATTGCTTGAGTTTTTGGTTTAAATAAAATGTAGGGACATCATGTCAAAATTTTTATAAACCGTTAAATTGATACCCCTTGTTTGGAATTGCTTCATTAATAAAAATATGTCAATCAAATTCTATTTTGATTATGGTAATCATGTCAAGTATAGAGTAAGGGTGTGACATATACGGTTCATCAAACCCATAAATACAGCTAGAGCATTAGTTAAACCAAACGGCATGACTATAAACTCATAATGGCCATACCTGGTTCTGAATCTTTCTTACAAATAATATTGGAGCGCCCCAAGGAGAAACACTAGGTCTAATGTACCCCTTAGCTAGTAAATCTTCTAGCTGTTCTTTCAATTCTTTCAGTTCAATCGGTGCCATTTTGTATGGAGTTTTAGAAATATGTATTGTACCTGGTATTAATTCAATGCTGAAGTCTATTTCTCGGATTGGAGGCAAACCCGGAATCTCATCTGGAAAGACATCAGCAAACTCACTTACCACTGGCAAATCTGCCAATGACGGGCTCAATTTCAAAACATCTACTGAATACACAAGGAATCCCTCTGCTCCTTTCTGTAATAATCGAGTCATAGACAAATTAGATATCAAAGGAATTCGAGCTCTGGAACGCTTATCGTAAAACTTCCATTCATCAGCCATCTCAGGTCTGAATCGTACAATTTTCTGAAAACAATCTACGGTAGCTCTGTACTTGGTCAGCATATCGATACCAATAATGCAGTCAAAATCAAAAAAACTGAGTACAAGTCTTTTACAATATACAATCATAACATACTAGTGTTCATCCACTACATATCATGTGTTGAAAACTAGTTCTACATCTAGGCCCGGATCTCCACTCTAATCTCGATCTTTCATCCTCTTCTCGACACCGATCTGTCCCACCTGTTGTCATGCACGCACACAAACACAACAACAGTCGGATAACTCCGGTGAGAAATATATTTCTCGGTATAAACAATGTATACATTCATTTCATACAAACATATATAAAAGCATATAACATTTGTAAACAACATGTATCATAATCTAATAAAACATAAAGCGATATCAAGCTTTAAATCAAAATCTTAAACTCTTAATCTTGACTCGAATCTTATCTAGGGATCCCGGTTTGAATAAGAACGTAACAAGTCTCCCACCTACTCTTCCCAGCTAGATGGTGGCACGTTCTTATTCCCAGACATTGGCCCTTTATATCGAATCTCTACAATAGGAGTTGATCTTCTCCTAAGCACATCGATATAAACCAAATGTCTAGTGACCTAGAACCTCTGCCAAAGACTCATAACACATGCTTTGCTATAACTCAATAGACTAAGCATATCAATCTCAAGAATTGCAAACACATCGAAGCAATAACAATATAGTATGTTGTTTTGGGAAACTCAAGCTATCTCTTACTCGAGTTGTATCTTCCCGGTTTAACATTGATTTATACATTTCTTTTCGTAGTTCTTGGTTGATTCAAACCTCAATCTGGCTTTGATTGTTCTTCGAAGTCTTCAATATCAAATCTAGAATGACATTTCGAGAAGTACAATATCTCATACAACTCAAGGCAATACTTGATATGATCAGAACTCAATATAATTCTATTTTGTCGGCATAACAGCACAATCTCGATATATCCAGCAACTCAAACATCAACAGATACAAATCACAACTCATAATCAATCACAATTTCAACCCATAATATCAAATATGTACAATCCCATTCAACATAGGTTGAAAATTGATAACAATTGCATAAACTGTTTGTTCTTCGATCTAGTTTCGGTTATACGATTACCATAATCTCAGGAACACATAAAAAAAATCAAATTATGATTCCCCCAAAAACAAATTTTCGAACCATGCTAAAAAGTAATCAAACTTACATTCTTTTGGAGCCTTCGACGAGAGTAGCACGGAACTAAATTCGGGTTGAAAATCAGACGGTCGGATCTTGCACAATCAAAATCTGAAATCTGAAGAGCTTGAGGATTCTTTGGAGGCTTCTCGTTTCTTTTTGTTGAGAATTCTGAATGAATGAAGGATTATATACTCCTTAACATGCATAGCAAGACATGTGGCTCAATATTCACTCAGCACGTCTCGCGCATATGCGCGTCCATCACCGGCGCATATGCGCGAGACCTACTGTCTCGGCACATTCAAAGTCCCCAGCTCTCGCATATGCACGCCTAGTCTCACGCATATGCGCGAGACCTACTGTCTCAGCGCTTGTACATAAATCTTGCTCGCGCATATGCGTGTCGTGTCTCGTGCATATGTGCGAGACTTACTGTCTCGACATATAGCAGCTCGCGCATATGCGTGCCTCGTCTTAGCGCATATGCGCGAGACCTTCAGGTCTCCCACCTAAAATCGTGTCTTCTTATGTCTTCCTCGGATCTTGGCCTTTCATAATCAGATCAATTTGTCAATTAATTAACTTTGAATTATAATGATATACTTCCAGGCCTTACATTTGAGCTTAGAACTTTCGGTTTTCTGAATTTCAGTCCTTGGACAGCTCAAAAATTTTGGTTTAGCCCTTGAGTTCTCGGCCTAGTGCAATTTAGCCATTAAATTCTCGATTTTTGCACCTTGTCACTAAGTTTTCGATTTTTGCCATAAATATCCCAAAGTTCACAATTTTTCCATTTCCAAACCTTAAAATTCTTATTTTGGTTACATTCATTCGTTTTCATGACCAAGGCTTTTATTTTATGCTCAATTTCTATAATTCTCAATGTAGACCCTTAAATCCAACTATAGTAGAGCATGCAACCTATTTTCCTCTTAAGTTCTTATTATCCCAATCAATTCTCATGACCAATTTAACATTTTAATACAACAAAAGCAATATAAAAATGTGAAACAACTAGGTTACCAGTGATCAAAGTCGTGTCTGGCTCTTCGTCGGCTTCTTTAGCATCCATCAGATAAGCTATGCCAATGGTAGGTCCTTTCTTCTTTGGGCAATCAGCAGCTTTATGTCCTTCTTCTTTGCATATTAAGCACTTGTATGTTCCCCACATGCACTTGTCAAAGTGTAAGCGATTGCATTCTTTACACAGTAGCCTCTCTTCAGGTTTTGGCACTCCAGGCTGTGGTTGCTTCTGTTGCCTCGGTTTCTTCTGCTGTGCTTCGGGCTTTTGCTGCCCTCAAGCTTTAGGAGGTCCCGTGAATTGTCTCTTATTCAGCTGAGAATTCTGGTGGTGCTGATGACTCTTGCACTGCATCACGAAATCAATATCTTTCAGGGCTTGCTCATCTTGTAATGAAGAAGCAGTGGCAGCTGCATAATCTGCTGGTAGCATCAACATCACATCACGGCGTATAGTAGGTCGAAGACCATCGAAGAAGTGCCTCAATTTCTTAGCAGCATCTCTAGCAATAAGGGGTAAAAAGAGACAACCCTTATTAAATTTTCTGACGAACTCAGCCACAGTCGTGTCTCCCTGACGGAGACTCATGAACTACCTCTTCAAGCGTCCTCAGACGTCAGCATTAAAATACTACTCGTAGAAGATATTTTTAAATTGCACCCAAGTGAGGGTGGCTAGATTAATACCATGTTCAGCTCCTTCCCACCAAAGAGAAGCATCATCTGGAAGAATGTAAGTAGCACACCTAACCTGGTCAGCATCTCCCATATTCAGATAACGTAAATGCACCTCAAGAGATCGAATCTATCCCTCAGCACTAAATGGGTCGGTGGTGTCAGAAAACCCCCTCAGACTCATCCTTCGGAACTGATCATATATATCATGTTGTGTCCTCGGAGCCTGCTGAGAGTCCTGCTCAAATAAATGTGTCATACCCTCTAGAACACAAGTAGCAGCATTTTCATTAGAAGTTGGGGGTGAATTCCCTTGACGATCTTCATTAGTCTCAGCTTACCTATCGATAATAAGTGCACGTCTAGGACGATTATATCTGAACATTTTCTAAATTCTAGACATAACCAACATACGTTTAATTCTAATCTTCTAACCATACAGCATATACAAACCATTTTTAGATCAACTTTAAGCATGAATATCATTAAATTTCAAAAAGCATTTAAAAATGTAACTTAAGCATATAAATCATGTAAACATAAAGGTACCATCATAAAAATCATTTGAAGCAATTAAACTTACAAACTTGAGGCTTGACGGCTGAGCTTTTCGGAACTGGCGGTGGCACAACCCTTCGCAAGTACATTGCTTTGATACCAACTGAAACGTTCACTACTCATTTTTCTTTAAAATATATTAGAATTTTTTTTATGCTTCCATTCGGCCAAAATATACTATACATATATATATGTATTTTTAAATATACTTTTGCACCATTTAAATTAAACCAGCCAACCTATTAATTGAAAATCAAAACGAATGCAATGTAAAACATCGAATCGTAAACCAAAACCTAAAACTAGTATTTTTCAAAATAAAAGATAAGTTCCTAAATCTCTCAAAAGCATAAAGTCATTAAATCTTTAAAGCAATATTAATGCGAAAAACTAGCAAAGGTCCTCGTGTTATGTGCACAATTAGTCCAGCTAGTTCAACCATCAAGTCCTCCATCATCAACAACATCATGCTCACCTGCATCGGTCACATCTAGTGAGTCTATTGAATCAGCAAAATTTAACCATGATAATAAGTAATACATAAACGTTCACAAGAATCAGTGAAAGATACTTTTAATAAATTATCTTTTCATTAACATGCACAACTTTAAACCTTTTTCATTTCATCATAAATGTTTCATTTCATCATATAGGTATACGCTTTCCATTTTTTATTGAATTCACATCGTTCATTGTGAGTTTCGTATCAGCTCTAGGTCGATGGATACATCTATCTACGTATAACCATGGTACAAGGCGGCAGGGACATTAGCGACACTCTCACCCGTGAAACTAAGCCTTGGCCTTACATATCATCATATCTTTTCATATTAGTCCCAATCAAGTCACCTCTTTCAAACTTTTATTATAATCATCGCTTGTAAAAATGCATGCATACATATCATTTTTCCTTAAAACCAAGCATGCAACACGTCTTTTAGTATTATCGTTTTTCATCATAAATTTCATAAACATTCAAAATAAACGTTTTATCATTCATTACAGCATTTAGGGCATTGTCAGGACGTCTAACATTTTCATGTGTAAAATGACAGTTTTGCCCATGAAACCCTAACTTTCAATTTTACCCTTAGACCTTAAAACGAAGATTCAAATTCCAAATCAATCCAAACTTAATGTAACACCTTCAAATATACCCATAAATATTTCTTAGGCGTAAAATTACGCTCCTCGACGAATTTTCCAATTCTTTTTAAAACTCAAACGTATGTCTCGGTTTTAACACGAATCAACTCGATACTTAACCAAACTTTACCAAACTTGAACCATATCTTATTAACACCTAACCATACCCTATACAGACCAAATAAACCAATTAAGACCCTTGAACAAGCCTAGAACCTTGCTGGAAAATTCTGCTCATTTTTAAAAATCCTAGCTTGCATAAACCCTCAATCCCTTCGACCCTAGTCCATGACCAACAAAACCATCCCCTAACTGACCATCCCAGGACCATGACTGAACCCTATAGACCCTACTGGATCAAGCTTAAAGAGCCTAGAAACCACAGCCTCCCAAACTCGATCCTACAAGCCTTGCGCACGACCCCTAGTGGTTTCAACCCTAGCCCTTGCACCAGCCATCCCTTAGCCTATCTAAGACCCTGACTTAGCCCTCTTAGGACTCCGGGATGTGATCCTACAGTAGCTAGCAGCCGCACCCATCTAGGAAACCCTAGCTTATTAGAACCCCAATTTTCGTTCATCCTTTTGCCCTATCCTTTCTAGCCTTTAAACATGCACCTAAGGGTCCTTAATCCCTTTGAAATCCATCCGTTCTTATTTCTCTAGTATTTCAGCCCTTTATGCAACATATACATGGATTTAGAAACATAAAAATCAAAGTTTGGACATGTACGAGCCATAAAATCGAAATAATAGAAACCGTAGCATATTTTGTATGTAATTATGTTAAATATACATCATATGATATGAACGATGAGTTAAGGGAGTTTAAGGTGTGCCTTTGTAGAACCCGTTAAATCAGACTACGTATAAGCCATGCATAATTTCTAGTATTTAAATTAAAAATGGTTTCTTAATTATTTAAAGCATTTTTAAAGTTGTTAGTCATGATTATTTATTTTAAATCACATAAGTTTAGTTTTATCTTTTCAGTTAAATAAGCGAGGCCGGACTGGAGTTGGAGTATTGAGATAAAATTTAATATTAAGAAAACATTTCTAGAATTTATTTAAGATAAATAAATAAGTCATTTTAAAAATAAAAGAATGTTTAAGGATTTATTTAATTAACTTGAGATAAGTAGTAAATAAGTTCGTTTATGTCCAATGATTTAATTAAAAGCCTAAATTAATATATATGACCAATTGAGATAAGTTAATCTAGGCTTATTTTATTTAAGAAATTGTAATTTAACATGTTGGTAATTTAATTTAAAGATTTAGCCAAGCATGCAAGATAATGCCAATACTAAACTAATTTATTAATTAACTAAAATACATAATTAGTGTTTAAAACATTAAGGAGATAAAATTTATAATTTAAGCAATATTTTACCCCATTTTAATAAGCATGATTCGGCAACCCCTTGTAGGATTTAAATTAGGATTTACAACTCACCATTTTGATATCATTCCTTAATCATTTTCTTGGTATGATTAATTCCTTCTATTTAATTCAACAAAAATTATTAATTAAGCAATATTCCTACCCATTCTTGAAAGAAGAAATCGGCCAACACATCCAATTAAATTAACCATCAAATCCCTTGATATCATATCATTTCCTATCTAACAAACAACTAGGATAGAAAGATTTTAAAGTTGCCATTCTATCCCCATTTAATTGATAATCTTCCCCTCATTTTCTTAGTCTTCCCTCTCCACCATTCCACCGAAAATTTCAGAGAAAACCTTAAAAAAAAAAAGTGAGGAGCTCAAGGAAAAACAAGAGGGAAAAAAAGTAAGGAAAAGAGAACTCCGTCTCCTCAGCGCCGCGTCGTTGTTTTCATTTTTTTTTCGTTTCAAACAAATCCAAGGCATGTCTATATCTTTCTTTGCTCTTCAATCAAGTTATAATAACATTTTTAAACATTACATGATCATGATTTTATGGCAAAACCGAAATCAAGACAATATTACTTCCGAAAACATGTACAGATTTTTGGTTCTTCACTTGTGCACCTCACGGTTTTTGCTTGCTTTGTTGTTTCAGGGTTGGTTCGATTTCCAGGGGCTCAAGGCTGCTTTTAGACATGATTTATGGTTTGTTAGGAAGGGAGATGTCCACTGGTTTCAGCCCCTTTCCCCCCTTTGCATCACGTTTTGACAGCAACTCTCCAAGCATGTCATTTTGTCTCTCGATTTTATTGTCTTGCTGTCAAAAGGGAAGGTTTCTGATATTGGCTGCCCTAGGGGCTGTAGCCATGGTTAGAACCTCTCCTTGGAATGTCTAGGACATGACCAAGATGCCCTTTCATGGCTTGGTTCATGGTTCCCTCGGTTTTAAAACAAAACAACGCAAGCATCCACGGTTTCTGTTTTCTGAATTTTCTGTGTAAGTGTGTGTTCGGTTTTGAGGTGGTTATGGATCTTGGTTGACTTTTTAGCCCTTAGCCACGGTTCATGCTATATCTCACAATGTCTAGATCATGCCATGGTTAATCAAATGGCAACTGGAATTGTACATGACAGCAATAACAAGCAAGACGTCCCACGCGTGCAGTTTTGTTCTCGGTTGGAAGCGTGGTGATGGTTCGGGTTTTTCTTGGATTTTGGCTGGCCTAGGGCCCTTATCCATGGTTCAAGCCATACCTTAGGATGTTGGGAAGAGGCTCTGGTCGGTGGTTCAAGCCCCAATGGCCATTAGCCTTGCAAAGAACGCATGCAAGCGCATGCGCTGCCGCTGTAATTTTCTGTACAGCAGGTTGGTGCTTCGGTTCAGAGTTTCGTTTGAGTTCTTGGTTGGATTTTAGCCTATGGCCTTGGACTGAACAGTACCTCATCAAGTTAGTAAGGTCAGGTTTTTGGCCGTTCGTGATTCGGTTAAGTTTAAAGGTCGTACGAGAATTTACCGTGCAATGTGCCAAAGTGACTCTCGAAAGAGCGTTTCATGATTTTGGCCTCCATTGCGCAATTTTCGTATATTACAGCCCTATGGTTATGTTTTCCAGTATTTTAAGAGTATTTAAACCATGGCTAAACGATGGTTCGATGTTGGTTCGGGTTGGTACGAAGCCATGGTTGAATACTAAGTTAGTTGGGCGTAATTGTCTAGTTTTTGGGTCGATTTTGAAGTGTTAGTCAAGATAAGTTTAGTTGCATATTTTTCATGTTAGAATTAGGTCGCAGCGAGCCTGAAAACGATCCAACCCATTCGGTAATATAATACAAGATTTTTAATTATATTACGTGCATAAAAATATAAAATGTTTATTTTTGATATATATGCGATATTGCTTGTGGCCACTTCACGTTCATGGGATTGCAACTTATCATGGGATTATTACTTCATCCGGTGGTCACTGACCGGTTCAGTTTATGTTCATGTATGGGTACAGATATCCAGTCCAAGGGCTGTGATGATCTCTACCGCCCAGTATAATGTGGTTTAGTCTGATCAGACGATTCATTTCACGTTATGGGCCACTTGCGTAGAACATATTCTCAACATAAAATTATTATATGCTATTTCATGACAAGGCTCTATCGAGCAAACATTTCACTTACGATTTTCAATTCAGTTATGCACGTATTTATAATTACTCATGACAAGATATTTTCAAGTTATGCTTTACGACATGATATCTTTACACGCCATGCACGTATTTATAATTACTCATGACAAGATATTTTCAAGTTATGCTTTACGACATGATATCTTTACACACGGCATGAAATTTTTATGATATATTTATTTGTTATCTACGATATATGCATGCTGAGTCTTTAGACTCACTAGACTTGATTGTTGTAGGTACTGATGAGGTCGGGACCGAGGGCGGGTACCAGTGAGCTAGCTTGGGTCGGCAGTAGTAGGAACCCGAGGACCCCATTTATCAGTTTATTTATTATTTTTATGCAAACTCATTTTTATCACGATGAATTATTTTTAGTTGTTGTTTTAAAACAGATATTTACTTCCGCTGCTATTTCTACATTTAAAACTTTTATTCCACAATTACATTAAAACCTTAAAACTTTTATTCAGTTTATTTTATGAATGAGGCAAGTTATTTACCTTTAAAAAGAAAATTTCAAAATTTTTCGCAAATTTTCAAATACGAATTTCGGGCCTCTACAGTTGGTATCAGAGCCTATTTCTTGTAAAGGGTTGTACTCTACTGACCTCAAGAAGCTCACGAAGTCACGTCTTTGGTCTGTAAGTTTTACGTTTACGCATTTTTTTTAAAGCATGAAATATTTTCACAGCATGTTTTCATGAAATGTTTTGTGTCAAGACTTTAATTATGCAGTACTTACTTAAATTTAAAGAAATAATGGATTGTTTATATTGATATTTTTTTGGCTAGTAGTACTGATGTTCTACTTTTTGGATCATAAGTTAATCTTGAAGATTATAAATGCTCTGGGGACTTGTAGATTTTCTAAGAAACTACTGATGGTTCGTGGTTGCTAGTTTTGTTAGTTTTTGAGAATTCCATGTAAGGATTAATGATTCGGGACTACGACTACATTTGGAAGTATAAAAACGTAGAATTTATTTAGGATGCATGCTCTACCCAGTTGGATTTAAGGATTGAATTGCATGAATTGAGAATTTTAAGGACCTAATTGTAATAACTAATAATTGATGACCTATATGCAAAAATAAAAATTCTAAGAGACTATTTTCGAGTTTATCGAATTTTGGGATTTAATTCTGAGTTTTGAGAATTTTAAGGTTTAATGAGGCTAAAATTGAAAATTTTATGGGAACCAGAAATGCAAATTTTGTAGGGTTGTAGGGCCAAAATGATAATTTTCGAGAACTTTAAGGGCCAAATTGCAAATTCTGAAATTTTGGTGATTAAATTCAAACTTTGGAGGAACAGTTGGGTTAAATCAATAATTTTGGAGGTTATGAGAATTGAATTTTTGGTTTAATAAGCTTAAGATCATTGAACTTTATGTTACGAGAAACCTATAGAATGGAATTAGGAACGCCAACAACTTATGGGTAATTGTTGGATTCTTGAGATTAAGGACAAATCAGATAATATTCGAGGAAAGTAAGAACTAATTTATCAATTTTTAAGAAACTTGGGGACTTGGTTAGCAGTAAGTGAGAAGCGAATGTTTTAAAGGATATGAAATTTGATAATTTAGGTTTGAAGGGATATCTAGAACCTTAAAACAATTGGGTTATAAGGTTATAAGGAATGGTAACCAAGGGCATTGTAGGATGAATCAACATTTGGCTTGAAAGTTTAAGCTCTAGTGAATTAATACTGTGACAAATCAAGAATTTAGAGTGATAACAATTTAAGATAAAGTTGATCAGCTAGTAAAGTTATAAGAATAGATATGGAGCTAACAAAAAAAATAAATTGGGAATTTAAGTTTGATGAATCATAATTTTTTAATCATGATCTTAAGAGTTAAAATTATAACTTTGTTGGAATTTAATTTTTCAAAAAATTGGGTACGATCGATGGTTAGATTACTTGATAGACGCATATAAGATTTGAGGTAGACACCTGGTTTTAAGAAATTTTTGAAAGTCATTGAGAAACTTGAGAATAAATGAATATGTGTGTTGAGATTATGTTATCTAATATTATTTGGATCGCGTAAGCTTGAATTTTAAGTTTATAATATATGTGTTTGTACGAAAATTTTGGGTGAAATAAAAACCAAAAAAAAAAGAGTTGTGTTCATCATAGGTTATCAATGAACGAATATTAAGATTTTATCGAGTAAGAAATCTGAAATCTTGATATGGAGATTCTAGAATTTATGGGTTATAAGTGAAGTTGATTTATTAGAGTTAGCCCATCATAGGAGAACTTATTAAATTTTATACGCTAGTATTAGTTAAGCATTAAGGTTGCGTAAAAATGCGACATTCGCTTCAATAAGGAAAGTCCAAGGGTCTTAGGTCTCAACTTTATTATAATTGAAAAGAAAATAGTTTAAGCATGTAATTGGTGCTAGAATAATTTTTATTATTTAGGTGGAAGATCGGTATCGTATATTTTGGGTTTTATGGATTAAGACTACTCGAACTTAAGATTTGCAACAACGTTATAATGGGATGTACTTCTAAATAGCCAGGTTATGTAAGTTTGGTGCGGTAAGGTAAAGATTCGATTCAAGGATCTTAGTCTAATATTATTATGGGGTTGAGATAAGGTTTAACTTTTATGTGCTTTACTAAGATCTCCTAAGTCGAACTGCATGAATGCCAATACTTGGACTTGAAGCTTTAACATATCTTGAGGTCAATAAAGTTAAGAAGGGATCCTGTTAAGATTTCAATATTGGAATATAATAGGTCAATGAACATCTTGGGTATATTATAAGGAAAGTAAGGTGCGTTAAATTTGGACATCTATCTCTAGTATGAGGAATTGCGGGATAAGTCAAAATTCGGGGCTATAGTTGAATAGAACTAAGTCACCATAAGTTGTTTTAAGTTGCGATTCACAAACGGGGATTTTGGTAGACGAATTTATTTAGGATTGAGGAGACGGAAGGACAGCTTAATATTTATCTTATCAGAGTAGCGCATCGGAAGCGTGGATTATTAGAATTCTAGAATTAAGAGTCTAAACTTTTCGTTTATCAAGTATAAGCGAATTTCAGGGACAAAATTTCTTTTAAGGGGAGAGAGTTGTAGAACCCGTAAAATCAGACTACATATAAGCCATGCATAATTTCTAGTATTTAAATTAAAAATGGTTTCTTTATTATTTAAAGCATTTTTAAAGTTGTTAGTCATGATTATTTATTTTAAATCGCATAAGTTTAGTTTTATCTTTTCAGTTAAATAAGCGAGGCCGGACTGGAGTTGGAGTATTGAGATAAAATTTTATATTAATAAAACATTCC
Organism: Primulina tabacum; assembly: GCF_025594145.1. Classification (NCBI taxonomy): domain Eukaryota; kingdom Viridiplantae; phylum Streptophyta; class Magnoliopsida; order Lamiales; family Gesneriaceae; genus Primulina; species Primulina tabacum. Next base: position 34,102,624 of record NC_134552.1, read on the forward strand.
TAGAATTTATTTAAGATAAATAAATAAGTCATTTTAAAAATTAAAGAATGTTTAAGGATTTATTTAATTAACTTGAGATAAGTAGTAAATAAGTTCTTTTATGTCCAATAATTTAATTAAAAGCCTAAATTAAAATATATGACCAATTGAGATAAGTTAATCTAGGCTTATTTATTTAAGAAATTGTAATTTAACATGTTGGTAATTTAATTTAAATATTTAGCCAAGCATGCAAGATAATGCATATCCTAAACTAATTTATTAATTAATTAAAATACATAATTAGTGTTTAAAACTTTAAGGTGATAAAATTTATAATTTAAGCATTATTTTACCCCATTTTAATAAGCATGATTCGGCCACCCCTTGTAGGATTTAAATAGGGATTGACAACTCACCATTTTGATATCATTCCTTAATCCTTTTCTTGGTATGATTAATTCCTTCTATTTAATTCAAAAAAATTATTAATTAAGCAATATTCCTACTCATTCTTGTAAGAGGAAATCGGCCAACACATCCAATTAAATCAACCCTCAAATCCCTTGATATCATATCATTTCCTATCTAACAAACAACTAGGATAGAAAGATTTTAAAGTTGCCATTCTATCCCCATTTAATTGATAATCTTCCCCTCATTTTCCTAGTCTTCCCTCTCCACCCTTCCACCGAAAATTTCAGAGAAAACCTTCAGAAAAAAACGTGAGGAGCTCAAGGAAAAACAAGAGGGAAAACAAGTAAGAAAAAGAGAAATTCGTCTCCTCCGCGCCGCGTCGTTGTTTTCATTTTTTTTCGTTTCAAACAAATCCAAGGCATGTCTATATCTTTCTTTGCTCTTCAATCAAGTTATAATAACATTTTTAAACATTACATGATCATGATTTTATGGCAAAACCAAAATCAAGACAATATTACTTCCGAAAACATGTACAGATTTTTGGCTCTTCACTTGTGCACCTCACGGTTTTGGCTTGCTTTGTTTTTTCAGGGTTGGTTCGATTTCCAGGGGCTCAAGGCTGCTTTTAGACATGATTTATGGTGTGTTAGGAAGGGAGATGTCCACTGGTTTCAACCCCTTCCCCCCCCCCCCCCCTTGCATCACGTTTTGACAGCAACTCTCCAAGCATGTCATTTTGTGTCTCGATTTTATTGTCTTGCTGTCAAGAGGGAAGGTTTCTGATCTTGGCTGCCCTAGGGGCTGTAGCCATGGTTAGAACCTCTCCTTGGAATGTCTAGGATGTGACCACGATGCCCTTTCATGGATTGGTTCATGGTTCCCTCAATTTTAAAACAAAACAACGCGAGCATCCCACGGTTTCTGTTTTCTGAATTTTCTGTGTAAGTGTGTGTTCGGTTTTGAGGTGGTTATGGATCTTGGTTGGCTTTTTAGCCCTTAGCAACGTTTCATACAATATCTCACGATGTCTAGATCATGCCATGGTCAATCAAATGGCCACTGGAATTGTACATGACAGCAATAACAAGCAAGATGTCCCACGCGTGCAGTTTTGTTCCCGGTTGGAAGCGTGGTGATTGTTCGGGTGTTTCTTGGATTGTGGCTGGCCTAGGGCCCTTAGCCATGGTTCAAGCCATACCTTAGGATGTTGGGAAGAGGCTCTGGTTGGTGGTTCAAGCCCCAATGGCCATTAGACTTGCAAAGAACGCATGCAAGCGCAAGCGCTGTTGCTGTAATTTTCTGTACTGCAGGTTGGTGCTTTGGTTCAGAGGCTCGTTTGAGTTCTTGGTTGTCTTTTATCCTATGGCCTTGGACTGAAAAATACCTCATTGAGTTAGGAAGGTCATGGTTTTGTCCGTTTGTGATTCGGTTAAGTTTAGAGGTCGTACGAGAATTTACGGTGCAATGTGCTAAAGTGACTCTCGAAAGAGCGTTTCATGATTTTGGCCTCCATTGCGCAATTGTCGTATATTATAGCCCTATGGTTATGTGTTCCAGTATTTTAAGATTATTTTAACCATGGCTAAACAATGGTTTGATGTTGGTTCGGGTTGGTACGAAGCCATGGTTGAATACTAAGTTAGTTGGGCGTAATTGTCTAGTTTTTGGGTCGATTTTGAAGTGTTAGTCAAGATAAGTTTAGTTGCATATTTTTCATGTTAGAATTAGGTCGCAGCGAGCCTGAGAACGATCCAACCCATTCGGTAAATAATACAAGATTTTTAATTATATTACGTGCATGAAAATATAAAATGTTCATTTTTGAGATATATATACGATATTGCTTGTGGCCACTTCACGTTCATGGGATTGCAGCTTATCATGGGATTATTAATTCATCCGGTGGTCATTGACTAGTTCATTTCATGTTCATGTATGGGTACAGATATCCAGTCCAAGGGCTGTGATGATCTATACCGCCCAGTATACTGTGGTTTATTCTGATCAGACGATTCATTTCATGTTTTGGGCCATTTGCGTAGAACATATTCTAAACATAAAATTATTATATGCTATTTCATGACAGAGCTCTATCGAGCAAACATTTCACTTACGATTTTCAGTTCAGTTATGCACGTATTTATAATTACTCATGACAAGATATTTTCACGTTACGCTTTACGACATGATATCTTTACACGGCATTAAATTTTTATGATATATTTACTTGTTATCTACGATATATGCATGCTGACTCTTTAGACTCACTAGACTTGATTGTTGTAGGTACTGATGAGGTCGGGACCGAGGGCGGGGACCAGTGAGCTAGCTTGGGTAGGCAGTAGTAGGAACCCGAGGACCCCATTTATCAGTTTATTTATCATTTTTATGCAAACTCATTTTTATCACGATGAATTATTTTTAGTTGTTGTTTTGAAACAAATATTTACTTCCGCTGCTATTTCGACATTTAAAACTTTTATTCCACTGTTACATTAAAACCTTAAAACTTTTATTCAGTTTATTTTATGAATGAGGCAAGTTATTTACCTTTTAAAAGAAAATTTCAAATTTTTCCGCAAATTTTCAAATACGAATTTTTGGCCTCTACAGCCTTTGTGTATATCACGCACGAAAACAATTTGCGATGCAAAGAATGTCAGCGGAGAGGGACAGGACTTGCCGCGTTTCCTTACAAATCCACGTTGAAACCTTGAAGTGGCCCATGTGTTCGTGTATGCTGCTGCCCTAAGAGTCCTAGTTCCCTAGGAGGTGGTGTGCGTGAGTTTGTGTTGTGTAGAGTCGGATTTATGGACTTGTTTGATATATAAAATACATGGTAAAATTTTAGGCCCAACAATCATGGTATAATATTCCCATTAGAAAGTAGGTAAAATATTTTGTTTAGAAAAGTTTGGGAAAATGTTAGACGGGTTCCCAAAAAGTCCCTAATTTCGTCAAAAATCAATTACCGGTTTAAAACATGACTCGACACGTAAACAAATCTCAAAAATCTTTATTTTCGAAAATACCATATATTAAACGATTAAAAATAATCATATAATATAAATATTTTTCCTTTGCGGTCCCTGGTCTCAGTTCCTCGATCGCATCTCGAATAAACTTTAAAACACAGTTTTATGCATTCTAGTAGAAAACCATATTTTAAACATGTAAACATTTCTCAAAAATGCCTCAATTTCTCAACAGCATCTCTAGCAATGAAGGGCACGAAGCGACCCTTATCAAACATTCTGATGAACTCAGCACCAGATTTATCCCCCTGTCGGAGACTCAAAAACTCTACAGTCAGACGTCCCCTGATGTCTGGAGTGATATACTTGTCATAGAACATATCCTTAAACTGATTCAAAGTGAGGGTTGTAAGATTGACCCCACGCTCTGCTCCTTCCCATCATAGAGACGCATCGTCTCGCAGCATATAGGTGGCACATAGGCCTCTGTCAGTGTCCCCCATGTTTAGATATAAAAAATGCAGCTCGAGGAACCTAACCCAACCATCTGCAACAAATGGGTCGGTGGTGCTAGAAAACTCTTTAGGATTCAGCCTCCTGAACTGCTATAGACGTCCTGCTGGAGCCTTTGTGGGGACTCGAACTTAATTCAATTCTTAATCACTTTCTGGGAATAATTAATCAATTAAAATAAACAGGGTCTAATTTTTTTTTTTTAAATACGAGAGTACGCAGCATATGAAATAAGTCATATCTCATTTACAAGATCACTATTCAGATCTAAGTACAAGTCCTGTACAATCATAAATCATAATAACTATTGTTTCTTCACTACATCTCAGGTGATATAACAGATATACTCCTAAGTCCGGATCTCCACGCTAACTGTCTTCTCTCATCCTCTTCTTGACCCTGATCCAGCCCCACCTGTTGTCATGCACATATACAAAACAAGACAACAGCCAGATAACTCCGGTGAGAATAAATCCAAGTATAAACAATGTAAACATGCAATTATATAAAAACATATATAAACGCATAAATAAGATATCATTAACATGTAGCAACTCAACAAACATGAATGATATAACCACTGTAAATCAACATGTCGTATCAGACTCAACTCAACCGACGCATCATCTCAGACTCGACTCAACTGACGCGTCGTCTCAGACTCGACTCAATTCTAATCTAGGGATCCCGGTGTCTGAATAATGATAAATATACGGAATCTCAGTCGATAGGAATGAATCAATCCCTAAACGGCATCGATATAATTCATATATCCAGTGTCTGGGCGAATCGGCCGCAGAATTGACGAATCAGTCAGAGAATAGGCGAATCAGCCAATGACTAGCCGAATCAGCCAGTAACTAGGCGAATCAGCCGATAACCAGACGAATCAGCGGGTAACTAGGCGAATCAGCCAATGACTAAACGAATCAGTAGTCAATACATGCAAAGGCTATAAATCAATAGACTACAAACATCAATCTCATCAATTACAAATATCAAGGCTATAAACTAAGTATGTGATATAGGAAAACTCGAGTCAAACCTCACTCGAGTTGTGCAATCCCAACTCCACATAATTTATACCTTTCTTTCTGATACTCTGACTCTGTCGAAGTCTCGAACTCAAAGCCTGTCAATACTCAATCTGACAATAACAATATTGAGGGTACGGCATCAATACACCACTCAATCAATACTGGATATAATCAGAATTCAATCAAATTCTGTTTCAACAATATAATGTCATAATTTCAATATATTCAGCACTACCATATCGGTCATATATCAATTCCAACACCTCATAATCGATAACAATTCAATTTTGATATCAAATCGACTCCAAAACTACTCCGAAAATCATGAAAATTTCATAGGGTATTTGTTCTTCAGTCCGGTTTCGATTATACGATGTCTAACATGACAAGAACATCATATATGAATCATATCAGATTTTGACAATACCATAATTTCAAATCATATGAAAACATAGCAAAACTTACGTTCAGTTGTAGCCTACGTCGATAGGAACTCAATACCGAAGTCGGATTCAAAATCGGACGGGCGGATTTCTCATAAAAGGCGTAAGGATCTTCGGAGCTTCTTCGGCCTCTTTCTCTGATGATTCCTCATTTTTGAAGAGGAATGTTATATATATATATATATATATATATATATATATATATATATCTCGTGCATGCAACAAGGCAAATGCCACATCCTTCACGCAACACGTCTCGCGCATATGCGCGACATCAACCGGTGCATATGCACGAGACCTTAAGTCTTGGCGCGTGTTAGCACGGCATCTCGCGCATATGCGCGCACCTCTTCCGCGCATATGCGCGAGGAATTCTTCACAACTTTCGGGTACCCTCGCGCATGTGTGCGAATCCAAGTCGCGCATCTGCGCGCAACTCTCTGGACCTCTCGCGCATGTGCGCATATACAAGTCGCGCATGTGCGCCCAACTCTCTGGACCTCTCGTGCATGTGCGCGTATACAAGTCGCGCATGTGTGCCCAGAGTTTTGTCTCGCATCATGGGCTTCCACGCTACTCGCGCATATGCGCGCTTTTTCTTCGCGCATATGCGCGAGACCTTCGGCTCTCGTATCAACAATCTTACATGCAAAATTTCAATTCGTGTCTCGATTAGCCCTTTCATAATCATCTCGATTAAAATCAATAATCGTAATTTAACACGATATAAAATCTCGGGCATTACATTTCTCCCCCCCTAAGATACGATTTCGTCCCCGAAATCACAGGCAGTAAAATCATGTCAATAAAGAGGTATATGGAAGAAGCTAAGTAAACAACTCACCTTAGTGAAATAAAACTGGGAACCTCTGTCTCATATCAGACTCAGTTTCCCAGGTTGCTTCTTCAGTGCCGTGACGAGTCCATTGAACTTTTACAAGTGGAATAATCTTCGTTCTGAGCTACTTTTCCTTTCGATCAAGAATCTGAATAGGCTTTTCGCAATAACTCACTGTCTCATCCAACTCGGCCTCATTTGGTTGGATGACATGTGAAGCATCAGACAGGTATTTTTGCAAGAAAAAACATGCAAAAACGTCCTGTATCCCATATAATGAAGGCGATTAAAGCGAGTCGATAGGCATAATCTCCTATCTTCTCAAAAATCTCGTACGGCCCAATATATCATGGAGATAGTTTCCCTTTCTTGCCAAGTCTGACAACTCCTCTGAAAGGTAAACAATTCCTCTGAAAGGTGAAATTTTCAAAAATACTCGGTCACCAGCCTCAAATACCAACGGTCGTCGTCGGACATTGGCATAATTGGCTTGTCTGTCTTAGGCTGCCTTCATTCTCTTTTGAATTAGCTTCACTTTTTCAATCATATCTCTAGTCATATCAGGTCCAGTCTCAGGAACCTCAGAGATATCATTCTAAAAAAGAGGGGATCGACACCTCTTTCCATACAACGCTTCAAAAAGAGCCATCTCAATACTCGTTTGATAGATATTGTTGTACAAAACTCACCAAGTGGCAATATATCTTGCCAGCTAGTGCTAAAATCAAGCACTGCTGCTCTCAGCATATCTTACAATGTTTGGATCATCTGCTCAGACTATCCATCGGTCTATGGATGATATGCAGTACTAAAATATAACTTCGTATCCAAAATCTGCTGTAAATTCTGCCAGAAGTACGATGTAAACCGAGGAACATGGTCTGCTACAATCGACTTCGGCACTCTATGCAGTCTAACTACCTCTCTGACATAAATCTCAGCCATCTAGTCATGTCTGTACGTTATATTGTACAGAATAAAGCATGCGGATTTGGTCAATCTGTCAATCACAACCCAAATCGCATCACAATCTCGGGAGGATCTTGGAACTTCATTATAAAATCCATGGGAATGTGATCTCATTTCCCTTCAGGAATAGACAAACTCTGTAACAATACTCCGAGTTTCTTTCTCTCAACCTTTACCTGTTGGCAGTTTAGACATTTGGCTACAAATTTAGAAATATCAGCTTTCATTTGTTTCCACCAAAACTGTCTTTTCAAATCATTATACATTTTCTTGCCACCAGGATGAATACTGAATCGATTGTTGTGCGCTTCCGATAGTATTTATCGTTTCAACTCCGAAACATTTGGCACAACAATACAATCATTTTCATACAGAACATTGTCACGAACCTGATACTCGGATTGATGTCTTGCTCTAACCCTCGCTATCTAGTTCTGTACCTTCTGATCAACTTTCTGAGCTGCTTATATTTCAAAATCAGCTCTGGGTCGGACTTTACAATATAAATTCCCCCACTGTCTACTATCTGATTCGAACACGGATTCAAAATAACAGCAATATTCAATCAGATTCAAAACATCACTCATCGGTACTGATCTGCTAACTCATAAAACCGCAAATATCTAACACTGATATCCATCTCCGCCAACTAATTAAGGTTTAATTCTACTAAAATCAACAGATACATCATCTTAAGATATAACACATCCTGAATGAAATCTGTCTCCACCAGGATTCACCATTTCACAATTTTTGATATCAAGTCAAGGTTAAAATCAATCTCTCTGACTGAAATCAAATCTAAAGTCTTATCTGGGGAAAACATCAATAACTTTCATATCATTGGTAAATCAGCCAATGATAGACTCAACTTCAGTAAATCAACTGGATACATAAGGAGTCTCTCTGCTCCTTTCTGTAATAATCAAATCATAGATAGTACGGATTATCAAAGGAATTCTCAATCTAGAATCCTTATCGTACAATATTCATCCTTTGGCCATCTCAGGTCCGATTCTCACCATCTTCGGGAACTAATCTAGGGTAGCTCGGTACTTGGTCAGCATATCAATATCAGTAATGCAGCCCTAAAATCAGACAACACTAGTACAATACAAGGTACCTCCATTTCATGCCCGTCATACTATAGTATACAATGTTTTACAGAATTCACTGATATAAAAACTCTTCCCAACCAGTAAAGAGATATACTACAGTAGATAAAAACTCAATAGGTAATGCATGACTCAATGCAAATCGTTCAAAAATAACGTATGGGAAGCATCCCTATTCATCAATACAAAAGCAAGATAACTACATCAAGAACAGTTACCTGCAACATCATCATCTGGTGCTTCCTGAGCCTGCTCCTCAGTCAAAGCAAATACTCTGGCCTGCTGTCTAGGAGGCTGGCCAACTGTCTGGCTTCCTCCTGGCCTCTGCTCTGACTGAGATGGTGCTGGCTGAAATGAATGAACAGCAGCTGATCGTCTACTCCACTGTGCCGCTGATCCAATTGATTCGGCTCCCTGGGATCTTTGAGAACCCTTCTGTGGACACACTCTGGCAAAATGTCCCTGTTGTTTGCAGAAGTGGCAACTACCAAGTACTCCTTGGCATTGCTCAGTGGAATGTCTCCCTCCACAATTTCCGCAGTAAGCTCCGGTGTAACTCTGTTTGGAACCACTGGAGCTAGAAGAACTGCCGCCAGACTTCTTAAACTGCTTTCCTCTAGCCTTCAGAAAATCTTTCTTTCCACCACTGCTACTATCACTCTCGAATCGGGGAGATGGTTGCTGTGGTCTCGGTGCGGGAGGAACATCTGCAGCTTCTCTCTGCCTTATCAGGCCCGCTTCAGCGCCCTTTGCTCTATTCATAGCATCAGCAAAGTTATTCGGTCGCCCTGTGTTCACCAATGTAAATATATCGGGATTCAAGCCATTGATGAACTGATCTGCAACGGCTTCGTCATTTCCAGCCACATGTGGAGCAAACTTCAACAAGGTAGAGAACTTGGTCACATATTCTTCAATGTTCAGCTGACCCTGTCTCAAATTGGCAAACTCCGCCCCCTTGTCTTTCCTCTATGACACTGGGAAAAATCTCTGATAAAACTCAGTTTTAAATACATCCCAAGTAATAGTCGTACCTCGATGCTCCAAGGCCCTCTTCATCGTAATCCACCAGTTCTTTGCAACATCAAGCAACTAGTGCCCAATCAATTTAATTCGGCGCTCATCACTGTAATCCAGTGAACCGAACAGCATCTCAATGTTATCTAACTAACTCTCACATTCAATTGATGTCTCAGTACCCTTCAGAGTCGGTGGTTTGAATGACTGAAACCTTTTCAATAACGTTTCCATCGGAGTTGATGTCACATCCATTGGAGGATTCGATGTGCTACCCTGTTCTGGTATTCTTCGAGGAGGCATATCTGATAATTAAATGGATTAGTAACCCAATCCAATAAACCTGTTTCACTTCAGTTCCCTTCTCCGATCATCTTACTGCTGATCGAGAATCGGTTCAAATTCGTTCTCAATAATACATATTACACAATCAAATCAGATAAGTCAAGTAACATGTATTATATAAAGCAGTAAAGCATGCTAGCAATCACAAGCAAGGAAAGAAAACTCAATCTACCCCGCTCACTAGCTTCTATCTCAATCTAAAGGATCTATCGCTCTGATACCACCTGTTGTGGGGACCCGAACTTAATTCAATTCTTAATCACTTTCTGGGAATAATTAATCAATTAAAATAAACAGGGTCTAATTTTTTTTTTTAAAATACGAGAGTACGCAGCATATGAAATAAGTCCTATCTCATTTACAAGATCACTATTCAGATCTAAGTACAAGTCCTGTACAATCAAAAATCATAATAACTACTGTTTCTTCACTACATCTCAGGTGATATAACAGATATACTCCTATGTCCGGATCTCCACGCTAACTGTCTTCTCTCATCCTCTTCTTGACCCTGATCCAGCCCCACTTGTTGTCATGCACACATACAAAACAAGACAACAGTCGGATAACTCTTGTGAGAATAAATCCCAGTATAAATAATGTAAACATGCAATTATATAAAAACACATATAAACGCATAAATAAGATATCATTAACATGTAGCAACTCAACAAACATGAATGATATAACCACTGTAAATCAACATGTCGTATCAGACTCAACTCAACCGACGCGTCATCTCAGACTCGACTCAACTGACGCGTCGTCTCAGACTCGACTCAATTCTAATCTAGGGATCCCGGTGTCTGAATAATGATAAATATACGGAATCTCAGTCGATAGGAATGAATCAATCCCTAAACGGCATCGATATAATTCATATATCCAGTGTCTGGGCGAATCGGCCGCAGAATTGACGAATCAGTCAGAGAATAGGCGAATCAGCCAATGACTAGCCGAATCAGCCAGTAACTAGGCGAATCAGCCGATAACCAGACGAATCAGCGGGTAACTAGGCGAATCAGCCAATGACTAAACGAATCAGTAGTCAATACATGCAAAGGCTATAAATCAATAGACTACAAACATCAATCTCATCAATTACAAATATCAAGGCTATAAACTAAGTATGTGATATAGGAAAACTCGAGTCAAACCTCACTCGAGTTGTGCAATCCCAACTCCACATAATTTATACCTTTCTTTCTGATACTCTGACTCTGTCGAAGTCTCGAACTCAAAGCCTGTCAATACTCAATCTGACAATAACAATATTGAGGGTACGGCATCAATACACCACTCAATCAATACTGGATATATCAGAATTCAATCAAATTCTGTTTCAACAATATAATGTCATAATTTCAATATATTCAGCACTACCATATCGGTCATATATCAATTCCAACACCTCATAATCGATAACAATTCAATTTTGATATCAAATCGACTCCAAAACTACTCCGAAAATCATGAAAATTTCATAGGGTATTTGTTCTTCAGTCCGGTTTCGATTATACGATGTCTAACATGACAAGAACATCATATATGAATCATATCAGATTTTGACAATACCATAATTTCAAATCATATGAAAACATAGCAAAACTTACGTTCAGTTGTAGCCTACGTCGATAGGAACTCAATACCGAAGTCGGATTCAAAATCGGACGGGCGGATTTCTCATAAAAGGCGTAAGGATCTTCGGAGCTTCTTCGTGCATGCAACAAGGCAAATGGCACATCCTTCACGCAACACGTCTCGCGCATATGCTCGACATCAACCGGCGCATATGCGCGAGACCTTAAGTCTCGGCGCGTGTCAGCACGGCATCTCGCGCATATGCGCGCACCTCTTCCGCGCATATGCGCGAGCAATCCTTCACAACTCTCGGGTACCCTCGCGCATGTGCGCGAATCCAAGTCGCGCATGTGCGCCCAACTCTTTGGACCTCTCGTGCATGTGCGCGTATACAAGTCGCGCATGTGCGCCCAACTCTCTGGACCTCTCGCGCATGTGCGCGTATACAAGTCGTGCATGTGCGCCGAGTGTTCTGTCCCGCATCATGGGCTTCCGCACTACTCGCGCATATGCGCGAAGCACGCTTACTCTTCGCGCATATGCCCGAGACCTTCGGCTCTCGCATCAACAATCTTACATGCAAAATTTCAATTCGTGTCTCGATTAGCCCTTTCATAATCGTCTCGATTAAAATCAATAATCGTAATTTAACACGATATAAAATCTCGGACATAACAGCCTTGGAGCCTGCTGAGCTCGCTCAATCGACTGAGAGCTCATGCCCTCAAGGACCACTGGTAGAAGGATCTCCTAGTGGTGGCGGTGGGAAACCCTGTAACCCTCAAGATTACCCTCCTGTCTATCATCACTGGGCGCTCGTCTGGGAGGCATAAAAGATGAACACAGCCAATACTAAACATAACCAACATGCAAATCAATCAATCTTTTAAATCATTTAACTTCAAAACATATAAACATGTACTTAAATGTATAAATCACATAAACATGCAGGTGATATCATTATACATTTAAACTTACATACTTGGGGCTTGACGTCTGAGCTTCTGAAGCTGCGGCGACACAACCCTTTACAGGAGACCTTACTTTGATTCTAACTAAAACGACCCTAAACGTCTACAGAATTTTTTTTAAAAAAAAAATGAAAAATCAGCCGAAAAATACACATACGCCAAAACAAATAAAAATTCAAAACATGCTTCTAAAAATAAACTAGACTACCGAATAAATCACTACAGTTAAGTTCAAAGAATTGAACCATCCTACGCATATACTGTGTAAAAACAAAAGCATCAAGCAAAATGCTAAAATATGACTAACCATAAACACATTAAAATCATAAATTGTTTAAAATGCTAGCTAAACATGTCCTCAGCACCTCTTCTCTCCTGAATCATAAATGCGGAAATAAAGCAAGGTCCTCGGATTCTCGTACACCAGGTGCTCAGTCAGGTCAGTCATCAGCACCTCTTCTCTCCTCATACTCATGGTCATATATACATTTTCCCCTTAGATGAATTCAGATAATTAATTGTGAATTTCGTATCAGCTATTTGTCGATTAATCAATCTTACGTATTACCATGGGACCAGGTGGTGGAGACATCAGTGACACTCTCACCCGTCAACTGAGCATGGGTCTTACATGTCAACGTATCATTTTGTATTCGTATTAGTCACAATCAAATCACCTCCTTCAAAAATTTTATCATATCCATCACTTATAAAAATTCATGCATACAACATTTTCTTGAAACCAAGCATGCAATGTATTTTTTAACATTTTACATAAAAATCCATATTCATTCAAAATAAACATTTTTAAATGCAAACTTTTCAGTTCTCAGGACACTGCTAGGACTGTTAACGTAATTCAAGTGAAAAATAACCATTCTGCCCCTGAAATCCTAACTTGATCATTTTACCCTTGGACGTTAGAACTTCGGCCTGAATCCATCCAAGCTTACCAAAACACCTTAAAACACACATTTAATCCTTTATTAGACATAACCCAATCCCATTGACTAAGTTTCATAATTCATTTTAAAACTTGGACCGGAGTCCCGATTTTAACCCGGAACAACTCGAGACTAAATCAAACTTTTTCAAAATTTATCCATGACTTAATAGTACCTAACCAGACCTTAAACAACCTAAATCAGACCAACTAAGACCCTAAAATAATGCTCGGAAACCTGCTGGATTTTTATTCAATAAACGACAAAACCCTCGCTTCACTACCAAGACATATGATCGACCCTAGCCCAACCTAGCAAGGACCAGACCAAAACCAGACCCTTCTAAGACTAGACTGAACCATCCTGCACCAACCAAACCTTGGCCTACCAGCCCCTGCACGCTTGTTCACCCGAAAGGACCAAACATGGTCATCACATGCTTCCACCCTCTCGATCCAAGCCACACGCTATGACCAGCCACCCATGGACCATCCAGAGCCTCCACCCAGACACACCAGGGTCTGAACAGAGGCTCAGATCAGACCCATGCATGTTGCCCTCTTCCATTACCCGATCGAGACAAAACCACCACCAAAACCCTATGATCTTATCGGCACTTTACATGGCTTAAACCAAACCCTCCTAGGACCAAACTGAACCCTCCTGCACCGACCAAGCCCTGGCCTACTAGCCCCTTCATGCTGGTTCACCCGAAAGCACAAAACATGACCATCGCATGCTTCCATCCTCTCGATCCAAGCCACACGCTATTACCAGCCACACATGGACCATTCAGAGCCTCCACAAAGACCCACAAGGATATTAATCATGGCTCATATTGGAACTATGCACGCTGATCCCTCTTCCCTTACCCCATCGAGCCAAAAACGTCCCCAAAACCCTATTATCTGATCGGCCCTCTTCATGACTTGATATCAATTTGATTTTAGGATTTAAACACAATCAAACCTGCTGTGGTTCGACCCCTTGAACACCAAAACCTGGCAGTCCCTTCAAACCATGCCAAAAACATGATAATCAAGTGAGGATGAACAGAGCTTTCCATGCACAACCCTTCAAAATGTACATAACTCTATAGATCTATCATATATCATGCAAAATCAATCAAAAATATGTAATATGGTGTGAATGATGAGAAAAAGAAGGTGTAGGGCGTGCCTTTGCATTCAAACGCTAGAAGAACTACACAAACGATGCGAGAGACGAACACCTGAGGGAGGGGAGGATGTTCCTTAAGAAATCTCCTTGAAAAACCGGCCACCAAATCTACTGTCTATGTGTGCGCGCTACCGTAAGAGGAGTGGAGAAGGGACTAGGGTTTTGAGCGTGTATAAGGTGCAAGAATAAATAGAAGAATGGGCCAAATTTTTTTAAAGTAATAAAGGGAAGTTATCGTGGCCCAAGTTCCTACTAAAACAGACCCCACAACACGCACGTAAAATATTTCGTTTTTATAAGTTTTCAAAAATATTTCCCGATCTCTCAAAAAGTCTTTAATTTTGCCAAAAATCGATTACTGGTTTAAAATATGACTCGATGGGTAAAAATATCTAAAACACCCTATTTTCAAAATTACATATTAATTACATAATATATTAAATAATTAAAAATAATTATTCAATAAAAACATTTTCCTTAACCAGTCCCTGGTCTTCGTTTATCTTCCACACATCGAAACATGCTAAAAGCGAAATTTAAGCAATCAGATAAAACTTTCTACTTAAACATATAAACATGCTTTTGGACATTTATTTAATGCAATTAAAATAATTTAATTAGGCATTTTATCATTCCCCTAGATTTGTATGCAATTGGATTACGTTATCGCATTTTGGACTTTACAGTACACTTCCTAATGAGTTTTATAATTTACGTTACGAGGCAGAACTCGTGGTACCAACTTTATACTTCAGAACTTTATCTATGCAACTAGCATTGATATACAGATAAAGCATAATGTCATATGTTGATAAAATCGAAAAATATTATTAAAATAAAGATGGTTTTACATTAGAGTCAATAAAAGCGCAAGCCACAAGTTGTCTTGATGAGCACCTACTCTAAAATTTCGAGAACAGAAATTGCAAAAGGAAGGAAAAATTGTTGTGTTTCAGCTTCAACAAACGCTCGGTTTAGAAATCGAAGCTTGCCCCACCTATTTTGTATAAATACGCTTAACTTTTTGTAGATTCTTGATTTTTCAATTAATGTAATTTCTTTATATTATAGCAAAAGAGGTAGTTCTTCAAAACCCAGATATTACAGGTGCGCTTAATGGGTATATCATTGTTAACTCCATCACAACCATCGTCCTTGGTGCCTCTTGAAATGTCTCTTACTCATTATTTTAATAATATACTAATTTATATATATATATATATATATCATAATCTCTCGGCTGAACCTATATATATGTATATATATTTTTACTGTTTGCATCATTAAACTAAATTCATAACTATTTTACTCAAAACTCAGTAACTGCAGTAAAATTCAAAAAATCGTAAACATTAAACGAAACCTAAAACTAACATTTTTTAAAAGTAGCATGTACGTCACAAATCCTCTCAAAAACCACCACTTCGCATAAAATTCATAAAAATATATAAATTATTGTAAAAGCATTAATTGTGCGAAAAACTAATAAGGTCCCTGGGTTTTAGTGCACCATAACTCCAGCCTGTTCAATCATTAAACCCTCATGTCTCAACAGAAATATCCTCACCTGCATCATTCACACCTAGTGAGTCTAATGACTCAGCTTGCCTTAACCGTTATAACAAGTATTACGTATAAATCCATATGCAACAGTGACAAATATTTTTAATAAGTTTCTTTAAAATAAACATGCATTAACTTAAAATTTTTCTTTCATCATATACCTTTCCTTTTATCGTATACATATACATTTCCTTTTGAGGTAAAGTCAGTTCATTAATTGTGACAATCCTTTCATCCTTCGGTAGATTGATCAATCTCAGCTGTAACCATAGGCAGCGGCGAAACAATAACCACTTTTCACCAGCAAACACTTTTCTTTTACGGGGCCATGGCCTATAGAAATTTAATGTTAGGTTCCCACGGGACTTTATCCCGTAAATGGGTTCCACTAGGACTTTATCCTTCACGAGTTCTCATTTCCTTATCGTCACAATCAAATCACTTTATTCAAAATATTTTCATCATTTCCATCAGTTTATAAAAATACATGCATAAATATCATTTATTTTTTAAACCAAGCATACAACATATCTTTTAGCATTTATCATTTTTCATCATAAAATTCCATAATCTTTCAAAATAAACATTTTAAAATTCATTACAGTTATCAGGACACTTCCATGAGCTCCAAACATTATGTAGGTGTAAAATGATCGTTTTCCCCTGAAACCCTATTTTTCCCAATTTAGCCCTGGACCATAAAACTTCGACTCGAATCCATCCAACCTTACCATAACACCTTAAAACACATCCGTGAACATTTCTTAGACATAAACTTAAGCTCGTTGACTAACTTTTGTAATTTGTTTAAAACCTGAATCGGTCCCGTTAAAAGCTGACTCAACTCGAATCATCACCAAACTTTACAAAACTTTCACCATAGCCTAATAACACCTAACCAGCCCCTTTACAACCCAATTCAAGCCTTTTATAATCCTTGGAAATGCCTAGAAACCAGCTAGAATTTTTTCGTTTCTCGACTAAACCCTAGCCTCCAACAAGCTCTCTATCATTTGATCATAGCCCCAAACCAAAGAGAACAGACCCTAACCAACCATCTAAGGACCAAGACCGAACCCCTAGGACACCTCCTAGACCAGCCTAACAAACCAGGCACGAGCAAGTGCATGGTTTGCCTCGATCGCGTGCGTGGCATGGTTGTGTGGCCAAGCTGTGCAGATCCTGCCCTTGCCCTTGCACTGGCCACCCCTCAACCCATCTAGGAACAACTTGAAACTACTGGTAGTAGCCAGGTATACAAAGAAACTGCGGATCTCGTTTACATTCTTAGGATTTGGCCATTCTCTAACTGCCTCGACTTTGCTGGGATTGACCTCAACTCCATCTCTAGAGATAATGTGGCCCAAGAACGTCACTCTCTCGAGCAAAAACTCGCACTTGCTGAACTTAGCAAATAGCTTTATGTCTTGCAATAATTTTAGGGCCATTCTCAAGTACTGATTGTGCTCTTCTCTTCTCCTCGAGTAAAAAATAATATCATCTATAAATACTATGATAAACTAATACAGATACGGCTGAAATACACAATTCATGATATCCATGAAGATCATTGGCGTATTGGTCAACCCGAATGGCATCACCATAAACTGGTAGTGCCCATATTGAGTCCTGAAATCCGTTTTCTGAACATCTAACTATTTCATCTTCAGCTGATGGTATCCTGAAAGAATATATATCTACGGGAAAATCGAAGTTCCCTGCAACTGATCAAACAAGTCTTTGATTCTAGGCAACGTAAACTTATTCTTGATGGTGACACTGTTCAGCTCTCTATAGTCAATAAAGAGTCGCATACTACCATCTTTCTTCTTCACAAATAGTACAGCTGCGCCCCCCAAAGAATAACTCGAGCGAATAAAACCCTTGTCCAAAAACTCCTGAATCTGATCTTTCGGCTCTTTCATTTGTCAATCCATGCCGAGAATGATGTCAAACTCAGGCATCGGAAGTACGATGATCTTCCTTAACCGCATTCTTCAGTAAGCAAAGCTCCAGATTCCTCACAATACTCGTAGGGACCATCTGATAACCAGAAAGAATAGAAACTCTAAAGCCCAACTCCAAATCCTGGGGTATAATTTTCAGTGGCTTGACAAATGTCTCGGATATGAATAAGTCTTTAGCTCCTAAATCCAAAAACGCATAGGTGGCTACACCTGAAATAAATATCATTCTTGCGATAATTATACCAGCAAATCCATTTGAGTCGAAAACATTTAAGAATTTTTATCACTAATACCCAAAATTATCAAAAATTTCCTCACTTAACCCTTAGAAAATCTCAAAATTACACAATCTGCCCAAATATATAATTTTCCAAAATTGCATTTCAGCCCTTGCTTTCTCAAAATTCTTTCATTTTGGGCCCTCAAGTCTCAAAATTTGCATTCTTGCCCCATATAAATTTCGAATTTAATCAATTCAGGTCGTAAATTCTCTAAATTTGTTCTCTAAAATTCCAAAAATTACAGAAACTGCCCCTGATTTTCTAGAATTCAGAAAAAGAACCCCTGAAATTCTCAAACTTTATAGATTTAACTTGGAACTTTCGGTCACCTCAAATTCAGACCTTGGAATTCTTAAAATTACATATAAACCCCTAATTTTCTCTACTTTGTGCATTTAAACCCTTGAGCTCTCGATTTTTTATTTTAGTCCCTCAAGTTTTCGATTTATGCAATGCAATCCTCATACTTTCGATTTCTTCATTTTCCAACCCCGAAATTCTTAAATTGATTTAATTCATTGCTTGAATCCAACTAAATTAGAGCAAGAAACCTATTTCTTATAAGTTCCTTATTATCCCAATCAATTACATTAAACAAATTATCATTGCATGCAATAAAAACATTGACAAAAAGTTAAGCAACTAGGTTACCAGTTATCAATATCGTGTCTGCCTCTACCTCTTCCTCCTCACCATGCATGAAATAAGCTCTGCCCATCGTTGATCCTTTCTTCAAGGGCAATCAATGGCTTTGTGTCCTTCTTCCCTACAAATGAAGCACTTGAATGATCCCCACATGCACTTGCCATAGTGAGGGCGGTTGCATTCCTTGCACAGTGGCTTTTCTTCAGACCTCGGGGCGGCTCCAGACTGTGGTGGCTTCTGCTGCCTGGTTTCGCTTACTGACCTTGGGGCTTCTGCTGCCCTTGACCACGAGGAGGTCCTGTGAACTGCCTCTTGTTTGGTTGAGCGTTCTGCTGATGCTGCTGCCTCTTGTGTTGCATCTCGAAGTCAATTTCCTTCAAAGACTGCAAAGCTTGAAAAGCACACGCAGTGGTGTAACGTACCATACTTTTAAACTATTTTAAAATTTGTGGAAAAATAAAAATTTTCTTAAATAAGATATAAATCTTCAACTTTTGATTTAAAATAAACTGTTCATCCAAAAATAATTGCTATAAAAGATCACGAATAAAGTTAGCTAAAACTACTTGTTTAATCAACGTAAACAAATCTCAAGAAAATCAGAGTATTAAAAATGTCATGCATAGAATCTTAAAACATGGGCGGTCCTCGGGTTTAGCCTCCTTCGTAGACTGATCCAGCTCATTGGTCCCACCCCTCTTCTCCTCATACTCGTCTTCACCTGCATCGATCAAGTCTAGTGAGTCTAAAGACTCAAAATGTATAAACTGGAGATAACAAATAATACGTAATAAAACCAAATGCATCTTAAAAGTAGAACGTACATACATAAACTTGAACGTAATAACATAAACATAGATGTACTATCATCATAAAACTTTCATAAACATACTTGCATCATACATACTTGAACATGCATAACATCATCATTTTGCGTAGAGATATGTTTCAAAGCAAGTGACTCATACATAAATGCACCTGATCAGACTAAACCACAGTATTGGGCTGGCAGGGAAAATCCACTACCACATACATGAGATCCCCAGTCATGCTTTATCGGGTTAATTGGTCCCTGGTTATACTTTACCGCTTTCCAATCTTGATCTAAACTCGGTCATGCTTTATCGGGGTGGAGTGGTCCTCGGCCACGTTCACGGACTTCCAAACCCGTTCATAATTGGTCACAAGACATTTAACATACCTCAAAAATAAAATATTTTCTCATTTTTCACGTTGAACATACTTACATCATGTTGAGGGATTCATGGATCTCATTTGAGGCTACTGCTGCACATACTAACATGAGTTGAAGCACTTAACTTCCATAACTTAGACGTAAAAGTCATGCTCACCACCCGAAAGAACAATTTACTTATGACGTTCTAAATCGCTCGGGACTTGACCTCGTTTAAACATCGTACTAAAACATGACATCGAACCCCAAAATAATCTTTATATGGAGTGTGATCATTTCCCAAGCAATGGAAGACACAGCAACTCAATCCTACAGAAATAAAAAAAGGCACGGACCCCGTGTCAGGGTCCGTGTAGACTCTGGAATTTCACATCCGAAAGAAACAAGGGCACGGACCCCATGTCAGGGTCCGACTTCGGGTCCTTGTACCTACGAAAACGGTAAACCAACGGAAATCACTACACTTGTGGCTTAATCCTCCTAACTCGATCATACGATCCGTGAACCAACACCTCGAGAACCATCCTAGAATGCTATGGCAATGATTCAAACTCCCATGAAGCCTCAAAACAATGATGCAAATCATACAACACAACTCAAACCGTGAACACGACATTTTTGCACCAAAGTGCTTCCTACGACTTCTAATGCAACTGTGTGCCTCTCGACATGAAACGAAAAACCAAAATCATCCCAAAATCATACTCACAATACTTAAACACAGAAGCAATCATCCAGTGGTTCCCAACGAAGCCTGCAACAAATAAACTTCAAAAACACATTTTCAGAAAATAGCAGTTTGAGCAGTACCACAAAAACGATCATAACTCACTCATTTCTTATCCAAAAATTTCGAATATACTGTCAAATCGAAGGTATTGAAAAGTTTTATGTTTTATATGTTGAAAGTTTTTCTCGATAAGCGACCGAAAATGCACAGTACATGTAACACCTCTGACCGACTTCATAAATAACAGAGGAATTTTTTAGAATTTATTTGAAGGGAGGAAGGATTTAAAATTTTCTTGACATAAACACATTTTCAAAATATACAATCAAAAGTATATACATGATCAAATAAGTGTTGCCTCAAAATACAAAATATCATTTTTGATCATGTCAAAATGCTAGCAAAATAGCCTTCTTCCTTCCATCTTCTATGCACATGACCTCGGCTCCAATCAACGTCCTGACCCATCACTCTTATCTGCATCACATGAAATAACTGAAATGAGTATAAAACTTAGCAAGTGGAACTCTTACATAACAATCTATACATATCATACTCTGTAAAACATGGCTTTAAATCATTAAATACCATCTAACTCTTAAAACATGAATAGTATAGCATAACATGACAATAACGATGGTATTACTCTTTTCTCTGGTGGATTGATATTTCAATAGTATCTCTGTCTCTGTACCTATATCCCATCGATATAAATCAAGTACTCTGTTGGGATATAAGTCTATGGTCGTTGATACACTAATTGCATGCAATCTCTGACTATCTCTTTATCAATCCAATAAATCAATTTGAACTCTCTCTTTGGCATTAAATCAAGCACTTTGAATACTCTATTCTGTTTTATTCCCTTTTATATAATTGAGACATAAAAATGCCTCTAATATACAACAAAGTGTATCAATACATAACATGAATCAAATGGAAGGGAATAGCATGTTAAAACCATTGAAATACAATACATATACTTCATGTGAGCACAAGGAATGAATTCCACTTACAACCAATAGAAAGCTTGAATCTGATCTCTTGATACAAAACCTACAACAATAAACCATGTATTGCACCATCAACAACCCAATAATCACAAACCCATACCATAAAACCCCATAAAACCAACACAATCAGCAAACCCATGATTTCTCCCCAACACCAAAATCCAAAGAATAACTAAACCATAAGCTTACCTTAGCTCCTTGAACCCCAAAAGAACCTTGTTCTCACTTCAAGTACCCAACAAGATGCTTAAATCAAAGGCACAAATGGAAGAAATTGAGAACCCTAGCCTCCTTGGAGCTGAAGAATCGAGAAGTGAGGAGAGAAATGAGAGAAATAAGAGCCAACACTTCTATTATATCACTTAAAATCTCAAAACACGCTTATACTGTTCACGCACCGCGGTTGCGCTAGTCCTTGTACCGCGGGTGTGAAAGGGATCGATTTTAGGTGCCCGAATTCGCAACGGAAGCAACAAAATTTTCGAAAATCATATTTTCTAGCATAAAATTTCGAGCACCTCAATACTAGTGTGTAGCAAATACAAAAACACGAAAATATGACATTCATAGTGTGTTTAGAAATATACATATCAATTACAATGGATTGATGATGGCTCCAACCAAGTTGTAAACAACTTGGCTCTTGAAAGGATGAACTTCTACAAGCTTCCTTTGAACACTCCTTGTTCAAAAATCAAGCCCACCACCAACTAGGAAGACCCCCTTATATTTTGCACTAGAAAAATATGAGGATTTTTCTTTGAGAAGAGAATTGTTTCTCCAACAATTGAAGAACAAAAATGAGGGAGAAAACTTGAGGATGTTTCGGCCAAGGTGAGGTAAATTGGGAGAGGGATGAGTTTCCTAGGTTGTGGGAAAAGGTAAAGCAAAAAAGTTGCATGCCATGCAATTTTTTAATAAAAAGTATTCCCCAACTCTTCACCTCCCAAGCATGCAATGTGACTTGGGCTTGTAACTATTACAAGGTCCATGGACTTTATTTAAATGTCTCAAACACATTTGAGTCCATTTAAATTTTACTTGATTTTACTCAAGCCCACTAGTTTAATAATTATTTCTAATTGGGCTCTACAAGGCCCAATGTTATTTAATTAATTCAACACTTGAATTAATTTAATTATTTGGACTCTACTAGGCCCACTAGTGTTTAATTAATTAAACACTTGAAATAATCTAATTTAGTCCATAATAATGTTTATAAAAATTACAATTTTCAAATACATTATTTGTTTGGCCAACTTTTAATTTAGGAACACTTTCTCAAATTAAAGTTACATTCTCCTTATCGAAGTCATACTTCTATTTTTCCTTACGCTTATAAACTCATTTATAAGCCGTTCAACATATTGAACTATTTTACTTCTCAACGGGATCTAGAAAGCTAGTACTTGTGTGGCCCTCAATGGTTCATTGATACAACTAGCCGTGGGTTCACATCTCCATGTGATTCGTACTAAACATGTCCTTATTCGAGCATACCCAAATTGCTCCATTCTTACTTATCAATTCCTTGATAACAAAAATGTCAAAACTCAAGTCTGATAGTACCCAACCAATCATGTTAAACGCCTAGCAGCATCGCTTACATGATTCCTTAGGTATCAAATGATAGTGCCTGCAAGAACCATTCAATTATGGTTAGCGTACAGTACGGTCCCTTCAACTCATATATCCCGATTGATTTGACAACCATTGGTTTATCGAGAGTTGTCAATGAATCGATACTATGTGTCATGTCGTAGTTGCATCGATGGTGTAATCTATGAAACCCCTTTCATAATTACCACCATAATCTGATCAGAGATTTCAACATACATACACATGAGAACACATAGGATATCCATACCCGAAGGTAACCGGTGAATCCCCGACTACAATGCATCGACTCCTATATGTTTCGACAGAAAACCCAACGTTGCCACCTGATGACCCCATGAGAGTTGGTAAACAAGTCAAAGTGTAATTCTAGCACATAGAGTCTCAATGTTGTCTCGGGTCATAAGGACTAATGGTGTACAACCATAAACTAGGACTTTTCCACTCGATAAGTGAGAACCACTTGAAAAGTCCTTTATGGAGGGTTTTTCAGTGCACTCTACAAGGAGCACCTATCTGCATGCTCGGAAATCACAATGTCCCTTACCAATGAAACATGGTACTTACATCGCAGATACTAGTCTCGAACTCGAGCGGCCTATATCTTTCTTAGCGGCGGTTGAATCGACTAGGAACTGTTTAGAATATACAATATTCCAAATATGAGTTTCATGATACTCATCATATGAGCATCTCATATTCTTTCTACTATTTGTATATTCTAGGGCTTTATCTATACAACTAGCATGGGTATTCAGATAAAGATGTGACAATAATAATTTCAAATATTATTAAAATAAAGATTGTTTATACATAGAGTTTCATTGTGAACACTCGGCCAACACTTGGCTCGACGGTCACCTACTCTAACAATCTCCCACTTGCACTAGAGCCAACTACCCATATGCTTCAAACCCATCAATTCGCGATGCTACTCGAATAATGGTCCAGGTAAAGGTTTAGTTAGTGGATCAGCAACATTATCTGCGGAGCCGACTTTGTCAATCGAGACATCTCCTCTTTCCACGATCTCTCGGAGGATGTGGTACTTTCTCAATACATGTTTGGACTTCTGATGAGACCTTGGCTCCTTTGCTTGAGCTATAGCTCTCGTGTTGTCACACAACACCGGGACTGGAGCAACTCTATTAGGAATGACGTCCAACTCTTGGACGAAATTTTTTTTATCCAAACAGCCTCCTTTGCTGCATCTGATGCAGCAATATATTCGGCCTCAGTGGTGGAATCCGCTGTATTGTCTTGCTTGGAACTCTTCCAAGAGACAGCAGCACCATTGAGCATGAATATGAATCCAGAGATTGACTTCAAGTCATCGATATCGCTTTGGAAGCTAGAGTCGGTATAGCCTTCCAATTTAAGTTCTCCACCCCCATAGACCAAGAACAACATATTATTCCTTCTCAAATACTTGAGGATGTCTTTCACAGCTTTCCAGTGTGGAAGACTAGGGTCCGATTGATATCTACTCACTACATTTAGTGCAAAAGCCACGTCAGGACGTGTAGATATAATCCCATACATGATGATACTAATCGCAGATGCATAAGGAATGCTTGTCATCGCCGCTATCTCTGCATCAGTCTTGGGAGACATAGACTTAGATAGGGACACGCCATGACACATTGGTAGATGTCCTCTATTGGACTCATCCATCGAGAACCGCTTCACGATGGTATCAATGTATGTGGACTGGGTGAGACCAAGCAATCTTATTGATCTATCTCTATAGATCTGTATTCCCAATACAAAGGACGCTACACCCAAGTCCTGTAACAAGAACTTTCTCGCTAACCATATCTTCGTCGATTGCAACATCCCTACATCATTCCCAATGGGTAGAATATCATTAACCTAAAGCACCACAAATGTCACAGCACTCCCACTGACCTTCATATTTGGAATACTGTATATTCTAAACAGTTCCTAGTCGATTCAGCCGCCGCTAAGAAGGATATAGGCCGCTCGAGTTCGAGACTAGTATCTGCGATGTGAGTACCATGTTTCATTGGTAGGGAACATTGTGATATCCGAGCATGCAGATAGGGTCTCCTGGTAGAGTGCACTGAACAACCCTCCATAAAGGACTTTCCAAGTGGTTCTCACTTATCGAGTGGAAACGTCCTAGTTTATGGTTGTATACCATTAGTCCTAATGAACCGGGACAACATTGAGACTCTATGTGCTAGAATTACACTTTGACTTGTTTACCGACTCTCATGGGGTCATCAGGTGGCAAGGTTGGGTGTTCTGTCGAAACATATAGGAGTCGATACATTGTAGTCGGGGATTCACCGCTTACCTTCGGGTATGGATATCCTATGTGTTCTCATGTGTATGTAGGTTGAAATCTCTGATCAGAGTATGGTGGTAATTATGAAAGGGGTTTCATAGATTACACCATCGATGCAACTACGACATGACACATAGTATCGATTCATTGACAACTCTCGATAAACCAATGGTTGTCGAATCGGTCGAGATATATGAGTTGAAGGGACCGTACTGTACGCTAACCATAATTGAATGGTTCTTGCAGGCACTATCATTTCGTACCTTGGGAATCATGTAAGCGATGCTGCTAGGCATTTAACATGATTGGTTGGGTACTATCAGACTTGAGTTCTGACGTTCTTGTTATCAAGGAGTTGATAAGTAAGAATGGAGCAATTGGGTTATGCTCATATAAGGACATGTTTAGTCCGAATCACATGGAGATGTGAACCCACGGCTAGTTGTATCAATGAACCATTGAGGGCCACACAAGTACTAGCTTTCTAGATCCCGTTGAGAAGTATAATAGTTCAAAGTGTTGAACGGCTTATAAATGAGTTTATAAGCATAAGGAAAAATAGAAGTATGACTTCTATGAGAGAAATGTAATTTTTAATTTATGAATGTGTTCCTAAATTAAAACTTGGCCAAACAAATAATGTACTTGAAAATTTTTTTTTTCATAAACATTATTATGGACTAAATTAAATTAATTCAAGTGTTGAATTAATTAAACACTAGTGGACCTAGTAGAGTCTAAATAATTAAATTAATTCAAGTCTTGAATTAATTAAATAACATTGGGCCTTGTAGAACCCAATTAGACATAATTATTAAACTAGTGGGCTTGAGTAAAATCAAGTAAATGTTAAATGGTATCAAATGTGTTTGAGTACATTTAAATAAAGTCCATGGGCCTTGTAATTGTTACAAGCCCAAGTCATATTGCATGCATGGGAGATGAAGGGTTGGAGATTACTTTTTCAATCTCCAAGGCTTGGCATGCTAAAAGGTGCTTTAGCTTTTTACACAACCAAGGCTAGTCATCCCTCTCCCCATGACACCTAGTTGGCCGAAATATGAGGGAGTTTTCTCCTCAATTTTTCTCTGCTTTTGTTCTTCAATTGTTGAGGAATTCATATACTTCTCAAAGAAAAATCCTCATATTTTTCTAGTGCAAAATATGAGGGGATCTACCTAGTTGGTGGTGGGCTTTATTTTAGAGCAAGGAGTGCTCTTTGGAAGCTTGTAGAAGTTCTTGCCATACAAGAGCTAAGGTGTTTACACCTTAGTTGGAGCCATCATCAACCTCAAGAGGTTGATAGGTATGATTTCTTTACACCCTATGAATGTCATAGTTGTGTTTTTGTATATGCTACAACACTAGTACATAGGTGGCCGAAATTTTCTTGTTAAAAATCAATATTTTGAACTTCCGTTGCGCTTTCGGTCACTTAAAATCGATCCCTTTCAAGTGGTATCATGAGCTAAGGGTAACCGATTTAGATGAAAATTTGCAACAAAAATCAAGGCAATGCAAGGGATTTTTCGGGCAGCAACTTGTTGCCCATCTCGGGCAGCTTGGGCTGCCCGAGGGGCTGCCCATTTCGGGTAGCTAGGGCAGCCTCGGGCTGCCCGAATCCCCCCCTTTTAAAAATAAAAAAAAAATTGTTTTGTTGGCCGGAATCCGGAAACGGAGCTCCGACGACGGCGATGACGGCTAGGGTTTTCAAAAGGTGTTTTGAAATATCAAAGTATCATGGGCCTTGAGTTGTTGGAACATTAGATGGCTAACATATTTGTGAATTTAAATGGGCCAAAATGTTTTTGGTGAAAATGAATTTTTTGGGCCCTTAAGTTTAAAATTACAAAAGTTGCAAATATTTTCTCATAAAATAAATAATTGAAGTTGAACTTTAATTATTTATAGTAAATTGTGATTTACAAGAAATTTGGTTATAAATAAATTAATTGGAAAGTAGACAAAGGTGTTTGTATACTTTGTTAATTTAGTTTATGATCGTGGCGGTTAGTGATTGGTTCAAGATATATAATATTGGATCAATTAATTATTGTGATAATTAATTGATGGTGTATGATATGTGATATTATGCATGAAGGATGATCAAAAGTCCAAGCCCAATTTGCTAGGTGTATGCTATGATATTTTGTGTTGAATGATTGTAATAATTATAAAATTTAAAGTGGGCTTGGTTTATGGCCCGTTCCCACCCCATGAGATGTATCCCTATTTGCCATGGATATTTATTTGTAAATATTAGTATAGTCGATGATCCAGATTGGAAGATGGTGGACATGATTATTATGAAGATCGAAGACATGTAAATATTGGAAGCTAATGTAATAGTTTCATTTGCATCCCATGTATTTCCCTAGGATTGGACCTAGGCCCGTGTTTAGCTCACACGGGCCATTAGTATTGGGGCGATTGATCATCCTTGTTTTGTTTACTGTTTATAATATATGCATGATATGTTATAAATAATGAGTATGTGCGTTATTATTATGATAATAACAAAGTTGCATGAATCCGACAAACATGGCGAGCTTTTAAATAAAATTAATGATGAGACCTTTCAGAATTAAAAACCCTCATTTTGAATAAGATTCAAAATTAATATCAAGCCCGAAAAGGGGAATTATAAATTTGTTTATAATTTCCATGTCTTCCATCGACAATGGGTGCATGATGAACGCTACCCGTGCTCGGGGCTCGGCTCATATTATTGGGGGGGCCCTGGGTGCCGGAAAGATGTGACATCCATTGATATGGTGATGTGAACTACGTGGAACTCCCATGATTTCGGCTCATATTATTGATGGAACTCATGGCGACCGTCCATTAAGGTTCAACATCGATGGATAAGGCTTGACACGTGAAGATGAACGACGTCATATTAATGGGTCCTAATCAAACGTGAGACAAAAGTTTACGTAGAGGGTTGCATTGGGATGCAATTGGAAACTACCTTTTAGGGATTATGATTGGCTGATATTATTCGGGATCATAACTCGCTAATTGGATCTTGCGTACCTACTGAGGAAAGGAGTTTCCCGTTTTCACTAGAGGATAGTGAAATATGTCAAAAGAGTGGGAGTAAGCATTTATAAAGTAAAAGTCCATACTTTATATCTTATGAAATATTTTAAAATAGTCATTAACATTTATCTGTTATACTTTTCAGTACAATTTTTGACAATGTCTTCGATTCGCAATCCGCTATCTACAATACTCGACAAACACGTATTAACCGGACCTAATTACCTCACTTGGGTAAGAAACCTAAATATTGTGTTGAATTCGGAAAGGATACCATATACACTGACTGAGTCGCCCCCTGTTGAGGCTCCGACTAACTGCACTCCTTAGGAATTGCAGACTTACAAGGAATGGTGTGACCATGACTTGAAAGCCAGATGTTATATGCAGGCTTCTATGAATGATGAGCTGCAGAGGCGTTTTGAGGATGCAAAGAGTGCTGCTGACATTCATTTGCATCTCAAGGAGCTCTTTGGAGAGCAAACACGTCCTCCTACCGTCAAGGAGCTGATCACTTTGCGCATGCGAGATGGGGCCTCGGTCCATGAGCATGGCCTAAAGATGATTGGGCTCGTGGACAAGCTCGTTGGCATGGATTTGAGATTGCCTTCGGAGCTGACCACCGACGTGTTGCTCTTATCGCTGCCTAGCTCATTTGATCCTTTTGTGGTGAATTTCAACATGAACAAGCAAGAGCTGACCCTTGAGGAGTTGGTTAACATGCTTGTTACGTTTGAATCCGCCATCAAGAAAGAGAAGTTGGTTCTTTATGTGGGTTCTTCATCTGGTACGAAGATTGATCCACATGGAAAGGGAAAGAAGCGTTCTTTCCAACGTCCCAAGAAGAACGTGCCCTTGATGAGGCAATCTCCAAATCCCGTTGAGGCAGCCACACCAGTTAAGGCTGACAAGACTGCTGATGTATGTCATCAGTGCAAGAATCCTGGACATTGGAGGCGTAACTGCAGGGAATATCTTGCCCAGAAGAGTTTTGGAAACGGTATGTTCTAAATTGAAGTAAACATTTCAATTTACTCTACTTCTTGGGTATTAGATATCGGTTGTGGCTCACATCTCTGTAATGAGTTACAGGTGATGGGAAGAAGTAGGAAGTTTAGGGAAGGTGTTACCTTCTTGAGGATGGGCAATGGAGCAAGAGTTGCTGCCAAGGCTGTTGAAGATGTTTACTTATTGTAGAACAATAGTTATAAGTTAATTTTATGAGATGTTTTGTTTGTACCTAATTTTGTGAAAAACATTG
Source organism: Primulina tabacum (assembly GCF_025594145.1). Classification (NCBI taxonomy): domain Eukaryota; kingdom Viridiplantae; phylum Streptophyta; class Magnoliopsida; order Lamiales; family Gesneriaceae; genus Primulina; species Primulina tabacum. The sequence continues at coordinate 34,132,575 of NC_134552.1, forward strand.
TTTCCATTTCTATGCTGATAAAAATGGATATTCTTGTTTATTTAGCAAAAGTATTTGCAACATTTACAGTAATGAATGTTTGATTTGTACTTGTGAACTTGAAAACGATCTCAATAACTTAAAATTGAAAGATATTCCACTAAATGTTCATTCAAAGGCAGACACCATATGAGATATGGATGGGTAAGCCTCCCAAATATTCTTATCTTAGAATATGGGGGTGCCCTGCTTATGTGAAGCAGACAGTGGGAGATAAATTGGATAGTCGATCCATTTTATGCTACTTTGTGGGATATCCAAGGAATTCAGTTGGATATTATTTCTATCATCCCAAAGAAACAAAGGTGTTTGTTTCTAGGAATGCAACCTTTTTGGAGAACTTCTATTGGATAGAAAAGGCGAGATGATAGAACTCGAAGAGGTTCGAGAGACACCCACAATTATTGAACCCACACCCGAAGAGCCAAGAGAGGAGATACAAGCTCCTAGAAGATCCGAGAGAGTCTCGAGACCACCTATGAGGCATGGTATACTTCTTGAAGAGGGCCATGATGAGCCTAACCATGGTTGTGATCCAAGGACCTTCAAGGAAGCGTTATCTGATGCCGATTCATCCAAGTGGCTTGAAGCGATGAAATCTGAGATGAATTCCATGCATTCGAACCAAGTGTGGAATCTCGTGGATCCATCTGAGGGAATTGTTCCCATAGGGTGTAAATGGATTTACAAGAGGAAACTTGGGGCGGATGGGAAGGTATTGACCTTCAAGGCGCGATTGGTGGCAAAATGATATACTCAAAGACAAGGAGTTGACTTTGAGGAAACATTTTCTCCAGTTGCAATGTTCAAGTCCATAAGAATATTGCTAACTCTATGTATAAAAAATCTTTATTTTAATAATATTTGAAATTATTATTGGAACATCTTTATCTGAATACCCATGCTAGTTGCATAGATAAAGCCCTTGAATATACAAATAGTAGAAAGAATATGAGATGCCCATATGATGAGTATCATGAAACTCATATTTGGAATACTGTATATTCTAAACAGTTCCTAGTCGATTCAGCCGCCGCTAAGAAGGATATAGGCCGCTCGAGTTCGAGACTAGTATCTGCAATGTGAGTACCATGTTTCATTGGTAGGGGACATTGTGATTTCCGAGCATGCAGATAGGTGCTCCTGGTAGAGTGCACTGAACAACCCTCCATAAAGGACTTTCCAAATGGTTCTCACTTATCGAGTGGAAACGTCTTAGTTTATGGTTCTACACCATTAGTCCTTATGACCCGGGACAACATTGAGACTCTATGTGCTAGAATTACACTTTGACTTGTTTACCGACTCTCATGGGGTCATCAGGTGGCAAGGTTGGGTATTCTATCGAAACATATAGGAGCCGATGCATTGTAGTCGGGGATTCACCGCTTACCTTCGGGTATGGATATCCTATGTGTTCTCATGTGTATGTAGGTTGAAATCTCTGATCAGAGTATGGTGGTAATTATGAAAGGGGTTTCATAGATTACACCATCGATGCAACTACGACATGATACATAGTATCGATTCATTGACAACTCTCGATAAACCAATGGTTGTCGAATCGGTCGGGATATATGAGTTGAAGGGACCGTACTGTACGCTAACCGTAATTGAATGGTTCTTGCAGACACTATCATTTGATACCTACGGAATCATGTAAGCGATGCTGCTAGGCGTTTAACATGATTGGTTGGGTACTATCAGACTTGAGTTCTGACGTTCTTGTTATCAAGGAGTTGATAAGTAAGAATGGAGCAATTGGGGTATGCTCGTATAAGGGCATGTTTAATCCGAATCACATGGAGATGTGAACCCACAGCTAGTTGTATCAATGAACAATTGAGGGCCACACAAGTACTAGCTTTCTAGATCCCGTTGAGAAGTAAAATAGTTCAAAGTGTTGAACGGCTTATGAATGAATTTATAAGCGTAAGGAAAAATAGAAGTATGACTTCTATGAGAGAAATGTAATTTTTAATTTATGAATGTGTTTCTAAATTAAAACTTGGCCAAACAAATAATGTACTTGAAAATTTTGTTTTTCATAAACATTATTATGGACTAAATTAAATTAATTCAAGTGTTGAATTAATTAAACACTAGTGGACCTAGTAGAGTCCAAATAATTAAATAATTAAATTAATTAAAGTCTTGAATTAATTAAATAACATTGGGCCTTGTAGAGCCCAATTAGACATAATTATTAAACTAGTGGGCTTGAGTAAAATCAAGTAAATGTTAAATGGTATCAAATGTGTTTGAGTACATTTAAATAAAGTCAATGGGCCTTGTAATTGTTACAAGCCTAAGTCATATTGCATGCATGGGAGATGAAGGGTTGGAGATTACTTTTTCAATCTCCAAGGCTTGGCATGCTAAAAGGTGCTTTAGCTTTTTACACAACCAATGCTAGTCATCCCTCTCCCCATGACACCTAGTTGGCCGAAATATGAGGGAGTTTTCTCCTCAATTTTTCTCTCCTTTTGTTCTTCAATTGTTGAGAAATTCATATACTTCTCAAAGAAAAATCCTCATATTTTTCTAGTGCAAAACATGAGGGGATCTACCTAGTTGGTGGTGGGCTTTATTTTAGAGCAAGGAGTGCGCTTTCGGTCACCTAAAATCGATCCCTTTCACTATCATCTTCCCTTTTCTATCCAATAGAAATTCCTTTTCCAAAAAAGGTCGCATTCTTAGAAACAAACACTTTTGTTTGTTGGGGATGATAGAAATAGTATCCAACTGAATTCTTTGGATATCCCACAAAGTAACATAAAATGGATCGACTATCCAATTTATCTCCCACTACCTGCTTCACATAAGCAGGGCACCCCCTTATTCTAAGATAAGAATATTTGGGAGGCATACCCATCCATATCTCATATGGTGTCTGCTTTTGAATGGACATTTAGTGGAATATCTTTCAATTTTAAGCTATAGAGATCGTTTTCAAGTTCACCAGTACCAATCAAACATTCATTCTTGTAAATGTTGTAAACACCTTTGCTAAATAAACAAGAATATCCATTTTTATCAGCATAGAAATGGAAACAATGTTTTTCACAAAGTTAGGTACAAACAAAACATCTCATAAAATTAACTTAAAACTATTGTTCTACAATAAGTAAACATCTTCAACAGCCTTGGCAGAAACTCTTGCTCCATTGCCCATCCTCAAGAAGGTCACACCTTCCCTAAGCTTCCTACTTCTTCCCATCACTTGTAAATCATTACAGAGATGTGAGCCACAACCGATATCTAATACCCAAGAAGTAGAGTTAATTGAAATGTTTACTTCATTTTAGAACATACCGTTTCCAGAACTCTTCTGGGCAAGATATTCCCTGCAGTTACGCCTCCAATGTCCAGGCTTCTTGCAGTGATGACATACATTAGCAGTCTTGTCAGTCTTAACTGGTGTGGCTGCCTCAATGGGATTCGGAGATTGCCTCAACAAGGGCACGTTCTTCTTGGGACGTTGGAAAGAACGCTTCTTTCCCTTCCCATGTGGATCAATCTTCGTACCAGATGAAGAACCCACATAAAGAACCAGCTTTTCTTTCTTGATAGTGGACTCAAAGGTCACAAGCATGTTCAACAACTCCTCAAGGGTCGGCTCTAGCTTGTTCATGTTGAAATTCACAACAAAAGGATCAAATGAGCTAGGCAACGATAAGAGCAACACGTCGGTGGTCAACTCCGAAGGCAACATCAAATCTATGCCAACGAGCTTGTCCACGAGCCCAATCAACTTCAGGCCATGCTCATGTACCGAGGCCCCATCTCGAATGCGCAAAGTGATCAGCTCCTTGACGGTAGCATGCCTAAGAGGCAGAGTTTGCTCACCAAAGAGCTCCTTGAGATGCAAATGAATGTCAGCAGCACTCTTTGCATCCTCAAAACGCCTCTGCAGCTCATCATTCATAGAAGCCTGCATATAAGACCTGGATTTCAAGTCATGGTCACACTATTCCATGTAAGTTTGCAATTCCTCATGAGTGCAGTCAGTCAGAGCCTCAACAGGGGCCGACTCAGTCAGTGTATATGCTATCGTTTCCGAATTCAAGACAACTTTTAGGTTTCTTAGCCAATTGAGGTAGTTAGGTCCGGTTAATATGTGTTTGTCGAGTATTGTAGATAGCGGATTGCGAATCGAAGACATTGTCAATAATTGTACTGAAAAGTAAAACAGATAAATGTTAATGACTATTTTAAAATATTTAGTAAGATATAAAGTATGAATTTTTACTTTATAAATGTTTACTTCCACAGTTTTGACATCTTTCACTAACCTCTATTGAAAACGGGAAACTCGTTTTCTCAGTAGGTACGCAAGGTCCAATTAGCGAATCATGATCCCGAATAATATCAGCCAATTACAATTCCTAAAAGGTAGTTTCTAATTGCATCTCAATGCAACCCTCTACGTAAAATTTTGTCTCACGTTTGATTAGGACCCAATAATATGACGTCGTTCATCTTTACGTGTCAAGCCTTACCCATCGATGTTGAACCTTAATGGACGGTCGCCATGTGTTCCATCAATAATATGAGCCGAAATCATGGGAGTTCCACGTAGTTCTCATCACCATGTCAATGGATGTCACAGCTTTCCGGCACCCCGGGCCCCCCCAATAATATGAGCCGAGCCCCGAGCACGGGTAGCGTTCATCATGCACCCATTGTCGATGGAAGACATGGAAATTATAAAAAAATTTATAATTCCCCTTTTCGGGCTTGATATTACTTTTGAATTTTATTCAAAATGAGGGTTTTTAATTTTGAAAGGTCTCATCATTAATTTTATTTAAAAGCTCGCCATGTTTGATCGTATGTTTGCCGGATTCATGCAACTTTGTTATTATCATAATAATAACGCACATACTCATTATTTATAACATATCATGCATATATTATAAACAGTAAACAAACAAGGATGATGAATCGCCCCAATACTAATGGCTCGTGTGAGCTAAACACGGGCCTAGGTCCAATCCTAGGGTAATGCAAGGGATGCAAATGCAACCATTACATTAGCTTCCAATATTTACATGTCTTCGATCTTCATAATCATCATGGCCACCATCTTTCAATTTTGATCATCCACTATACTAAAATTTACAAATAAATATCCATGGCAAATAGGGATACATCTCATGGGGTGGGAACGGGCCATAAACCAAGCCCACTTTAAATTTGATAATTATTACAATCATTCACTACAAAATATCCTTGCATACACCTAGCAAATTGGGCTTAGACTTTTGATCATCCTTCGTGCATAATATCACATATCATACACCATCAATTAATTATCACAATAATTAATTGATCCAATATTATATATCTTGAACCAATCACTAACCGCCACGATCATAAACTAAATTAACAAAGTATACAAACACCTTTGTCTACTTTCCAATTAATTTATTTATAATCGAATTTCTTGTAAATCACAATTTACTATAAAAATTAAAGTCCAACTTCAATTATTTATTTTATGAGAAAATATTTGCAACTTTTGTAAATTTAAACTTAAGGGCCCAAAAAATTCATTTTCACCAAAAACATTTTGGCCAATTTAAATTCACAAATATGTTAGCCATCTAATGGCCCAAAAACTCAAGGCCCATGACATTTTGATATTTCAAAACACCTTTTGAAAACCCTAGCCATAATCATCGTCGTCGGAGCTCCGTCGCCGGATTCCGGCCAACATGCAAAAAATTTTTTTTTTTATTTAAAAGATAGGGGCTGTTCGGGCAGCCCCTCGGGCTACCCTTGCTGCCCGTTTCGGGCAGCCCCTGCCCGAAATGGGCAGCAACTTGCTGCCCAAAACCCGCTCCAATTCGGCCTTGAATTCGTTGCAAAAAATCATCCCCTGCCCGAAACGGGCAGCAACTTGCTGCCCAAAACCCGCTCCAATTCGGCCTTGAATTCGTTGCAACAAAACATCTCATGCGGTTAGAAATCGACCTCAATATAATATCATGTATATGCTACAAAAACTAGCACCCTTAGCTCTGATACCACTTGAAAGGGATCGATTTTAGGTGCCCGAATTCAGAACGGAAGCAACAAAATTTTCGAAAATAATATTTTCTAGCATAAAATTTCGAGCACCTCAGTACTAGTGTGTAGCAAATACAAAAACACAAAAATATGACATTCATAGTGTGTTTAGAAATATACCTATCAATCACAATGGATTGATGATGGCTACAACCAAGTTGTAAACAACTTGGCTCTTGAAAGGATGAACTTCTACAAGCTTCGTTTGAACACTCCTTGTTCAAAAATCAAGCCCACCACCAACTAGGAAGATCCCCTCATATTTTGCACTAGAAAAATATGAGGATTTTTCTTTGAGAAGGGAATTGTTTCTCCAATAATTGAAGAACAAAAATGAGGGAGAAAACTTGAGGATGTTTCGGCCAAGGTGAGGTAAATTGGGAGAGGGATGAGTTGCCTAGGTTGTGGGAAAAGGTAAAGCAAAAAAGTTGCATGCCATGCAATTTTTTAATAAAAAGTATTCCCCAACTCTTCACCTCCCAAGCATGCAATGTGACTTGGGCTTGTAACTATTACAAGGTCCATGGACTTTATTTAAATGTCTCAAACACATTTGAGTCCATTTAAATTTTACTTGATTTTACTCAAGCCCACTAGTTTAATAATTATTTCTAATTGGGCTCTACAAGGCCCAATGTTATTTAATTAATTCAACACTTGAATTAATTTAATTATTTGGACTCTACTAGGCCCACTAGTGTTTAATTAATTCAACACTTGAAATAATTTAATTTAATCCATAATAATGTTTATGAAAATTATTTGTTTGGCCAACTTTTAATTTAGGAACACTTCCTCAAATTAAAGTTACATTATCCTTATAGAACTCATACTTCAATTTTTCCTTACGCTTATAAACTCATTTATAAGCCGTTAAACACATTGAACTATTTTACTTCTCAACGGGATCTAGAAAGCCAGTACTTGTGTGGCCCTCAATGGTTAATTGATACAACTAGCCGTGGGTTCACATCTCCATGTGATTCGGACTAAACATGTCCTTATTCGAGCATACCCTAATTGCTCCATTCTTACTTATCAACTCCTTGATGACAAGAATGTCAGAACTCAAGTCTGATAGTACCCAACCAATCATGTTAAACGCCTAGCAGCATCGCTTACATGATTCCCTAGGTATCAAATGATAGTGCCTGCAAGAACCATTCAATTATGGTTAGCGAACAGTACGATCCCTTCAACTCATATATCTCGACCGATTCGACAACCATTGGTTTATCGAGAGTTGTCAATGAATCGATACTATGTGTCATGTCGTAGTTGCATCGATGGTGTAATCTATGAAACCCCTTTCATAATTACCACCATACTCTGATCAGAGATTTCAATCTACATACACATGAGAACACATAGGATATCCATACCCGAAGGTAAGCGGTGAATCCCCGACTACAATGCATCGACTCCTATATGTTTCGACAGAACACCCAACCTTGCCACCTGATGACCCCATGAGAGTCGGTAAACAAGTCAAAGTGTAATTCTAGCACATAGAGTCTCAATGTTGTCCCGGGTCATAAGAACTAATGGTGTACAACCATAAACTAGGACTTTTCCACTCGATAAGTGAGAACCACTTGGAAAGTCCTTTATGGAGGGTTGTTCAGTGCACTCTACAAGGAGCACCTATCTGCATGCTCGGAAATCACAATGTCCCCTACCAATGAAACATGGTACTTACATAGCAGATACTAGTCTCGAACTCGAGCGGCCTATATCCTTCTTAGCGGAGGCTGAATCGACTAGGAACTGTTTAGAATATACAGTATTCCAAATATGAGTTTCATGATACTCATCATATGAGCATCTCATGTTCTTTCTATTATTTGTATATTCAAGGGCTTTATCTATGCAACTAGCATGGGTATTCAGATAAAGATGTGAATAATTTCAAATATTATTAAAATAAAGATTGTTTATACATAGAATTTCATTGTGAACACTCGGCCAACACTTGGCTCAACTGGCATCTACTCTAACAGGGTGCGCTACGCCTACTGCACCTCATTCAAAAAAATCTGAAACAGTCGACCGCGGATGCACTAACCTTTATACCGCGGGTACACTAGCCGACCGCGGGTGTACTAAGTTTTATACCGCGGGTGCACTAACCATACTGTCCCATCACCGCGGGTGCGGTAGTTTTTTTCAGTGCGGGTGCACTGTCACCTGAAGCCAACAATAAACTTTGCATCTAAAATCGAATCGCAACGTCGCTTCTCCTCATAATTCTGCAACACTCTCAATATGAAAGTTGCACCTCTATGTCTTATCTAACTACTCCAATAGACCTCATATCAATTGGCTCAACATACAAATTATCATGAATTAAATCGCAACGACGCTACACTATAACCACACATCATCTATATCAACAATACTATAAATCATAAATCGAAATTATTAACATCTAAACTATACTTAAGCTTAACCAAATAGTCCATAAACATACGAAATCTTAATCTGTACCGTTCACCAAGCTTGGATATTACAATCTCCCCTCCTTAAAGGAATTTCGTCCCCGAAATTGACGTCATTGCGCAAACAACTCAGGATACTTTCCTTTCATCTCATCCTCTGGTTCCCACGTGGCTTCTTCAATCAATTGATTTCTCCAAAGGACTTTAACAATGTCAATCTCTTTGTTTCTCAATACTTTAACTTTGTGATCCAGAATCTGGACTGGAATCTCTTGATACGTCAAATTCGGCGTCAAATCCAATGGCTCGTGACGAAGAACATGGGAAGGATTCTGAATATACTTCCTGAGCATGGAGACATGAAAAACTTTGTGAACTCTATCGAGATCTGGCGGTAGGGCTAACCTGTAAGCTCGATCACCGACTCTGTCCAATATCTCAAATGGGCCTATAAATCATGGACTCAACTTTCCCTTTTTGCCAAACCGCATCACACCTTTAAGAGGTGCAATCTTAAAGAACAAGTGATCGCCTACCTCAAACTGTAATGGCCTTCGCCTTACATCAGCATAACTCTTCTGTCTCGACTGTGCAGTCTTCATCCTCTCTCGAATAATAGCAACAACATCAGCTATCTGTTGGACTAACTTGGACCCAACATCTTCCTCTCACCAATATCGTCCCAATATAAGGGAGATCTACATTTCTGCCATAAAGTGCTTCATACGGCGCCATGCCAATCGTCGCTTGATAACTGTTATTGTACGTGAACTCAACCAGAGGCAATTTGGAATCCCAACTACCAGGGTAGTCGATAGTACAAGCTTTGAGCATATCCTCTAAAATCTGAATAACTCTCTCTGATTGTCCGTCGCTCTGAGGATGATATGTTGTACTGAATGCTAACCGTGTACCCAAGGCTCTGTGTAAACTCTTCCAAAAATCTGAAGTAAATCTAGGGTCACGATCAGACACGATCGACACAGGAACACCATGAAGTCTAACAATCTCTGCTATGTACTCTTCGGCATACTTGTTCATGGAATACGTTGTCTTGACGGGGAGAAAATGCGCTGACTTGGTCAACCGATCAATGATAACCCAAATAGAGTTATAGCCTTTCTGCGTTCTAGGAAGACCAATCACGAAGTCCATTGTAATGTGCTCCAATTTCCATTGAGGAATCGGCAATGACTGCAATGTCCCAGCAAGTTTCTGGTGTTCGATCTTCACCTGCTAACAAGTTAGGCACTGAGAAATAAACATGGCAATATCTTTCTTCATACCCGGCCACCAATAGAGTTTACGAAGATCCTGATACATCTTGGTACTACCTGGATGTATCAAATATGGCGCGGTATGAGCCTCTGTCAAGACGTCTCGCCGAATATCATCACCAGAAGGAATACATATACGGCCTCTGAATGTCATCAAACCATCCTTATTCATTCCAAACTCTGAATTACCTCTCTCTTCTGCTCTAGCTCTCATCTCTGTCAAATGTACATCATTGTCCTACTCTCTACGGATTCTATCCGTCAATGTAGCCCGAATGATCAACGCTGAAAAGCGAGCAATGGTTCCCGGAACCACCAAAGCTATCTTCTCTCGTTGCAAGTCTAACAACAACGGTCTCTAGATCATAGAATTCAAAGAGGAACTCGACTTACGGCTCAATGCATCCGCTACAACATTCGCCTTCCCAGGGTGGTAACTAATCGTCACATCATAATCTTTGACAAGATCTAACCACCGTCTCTGCCGCATATTGAGTTCTTTCTGAGAAAACAAATACCTTAAACTCTTGTGGTCCGTGAAAATTTCACACTTTTCGCCATATAAATAGTGTCTCCAGATTTTCAGGACGAAAAACACAGCTGCCAGTTCCAGATTATGCGTAGGATAATTTTTCTCGTAGTCCTTCAACTAACGAGAAGCATAAGTTATAACATTTCCACGTTGCATCAGCACTGCACCGAGGCCCTTCTTCGATGCATCGGTAAAAACAATAAAGTCCTCTGAACCTGTAAGGCCCGAGATTTTATTACTGTAATCTGAGATTAATCTGAAATGATTTATTTATTAATTGAGATGATTATAGACGAAACGGATCAGACTGGGAAAGCCGAAAGAAGATTTGACATGAGGTGCAAGAAGAGTCCCCGCGCACATGCGCGACATGTATGGGCGCACATGTGCGAGGAAGACAGAACCATGCGCGCACATGCGCGGCTTGAATGCGCGCACATGCGCGGAACGACCAGAGAGTTCGGCGCACATGCGCGGCGGAAGGCGCGCATATGCGCAAGCCATGCGAGAAGCCTAGGAGAATTCCAGAGAGTTCGGCGCATATGCGCGACGTAGATGGCGCACATGCGCGAGCAGACATGATGCTGGTTCGAACTACCGGCGCATATGCGCGAGCAGACATGATGCTGGTTCGAACTACCGGCGCATATGCGCGACCTTGTGTGCGCATATGCGCGCGACATGCAGAACAAGAACAAGCCACTTGTCTTTTTAGGTGCAACGTGTGCATATATATATATGTATATACAAGCAATTCGTTCCTTAGAATTGAGAGAGGAAAAGCTGAGGGAAGCTTCATAGAAGATTTAAATTACGAGCAATCCGCCCGTCTGAATTGTAATCCGACTTCAGTACTGTGTTCCTATCAACGCAGGCTACAACTGGACGTAAGTTTTGTTACGTTTAGATACGATTTTAAATTATGATGTTTTCAGAATTGAATAGGAATCATATGTGGTGTTTCTGATACAGTGGACATAGTATAATCGAAGTCAGATTAAAGAACAGACTGGTTATGTAATTGTTATGATTTTTGGAATTGATTAATTGAGATTCAATATCAGATTTGTATTGTTATTGAAATTATGAGTTGCATCGATATTGATTATGAGTTCTGGTATTATATCTGTGGTGTTGGAATTGACGGGGTTATCGAGACTGTATTGTTATGCCGTCGAAACATCCGTAAATTGATATTGATCAGATTCGGTATTGGTTGAGAGTGTATTGTGGTACCATATGTCGATTGGCACTGATCAGATTATGTTTTTATTTGAGTATTAAACCAGAACAGGTTTTGAACCGAGTTATATACTGATGTTGTATCTATTCTATTGTCATTATCAGATTGGGTATGGACAGAGTTGAAGTCGGGACTTCGTCTTCGTCAGACCGAGAAGATAATGTTGAGTTGGGATTGCACAACTCGAGTGAGGTTTGGCTCGTGTTTCCCTAAATCACATACTTTACCTTATTGCATTTATTTGATTGATGTACTTCTTCTCTTGATTTATAGATAGCAGGTATTAGATGAGTAATCTTGTGACAGAAGTGCCTGATAGTGGTGGGATCGCCACGGGCACATTGCACGATGTCACAAGATAGTGTATTGGCGATTGTGCCAAAGTCTGTCACCAGATGTTTGGCTATCGATGTGGATAGAATTGTATCTTCTTCTATTCCTGGTGATCGGTACCGTATCGATGTGGATAGAATCATAACTTCTTCTATTACTGATGATCGATATCATATCGATGTGGATAGAATTGGAGTTCCTTCTATTACTGGTGATCGATACTATACCAATGTGGATAGAATCCGAGCTTCTTCTATTACTGGTAATCGATATCATATCGACGTGGATAGAAATGGAGTCTTTTCTATTATTGTTGGTCGATATGTGAATACCCTCATATGGAAACCGGGATCCCTAGACTAGGATTAAGTCTAGTCTAAAATGTGGAGTCATGAGTCTAATTGACAGTTTATATTGAGTTACGTTGAGTATGTTCCTGAATATGGTACATGATGAATTATGTTCCTGATGATGGTACATGTTTAGAATAGGATTTATTTTGGATATGGATTTATATTCTGATCTGAATACATGTTAGAAATATCTGTTATATGCTTTTATATTGTTTCTATGATTGCATGTATACATGATTTATACTGAGAATGTAATTCTCACCGGAGTTATCCGGCTGTTGTCTTGTTTGTATGTGTGCATGGCAACAGGTGGGATAGGATCATGGTCAAGGAAAGAACGAGGCTGGACTAGATAGCGTGGAGATCCGGGCTCTGAGGCAACTTAGGATTCAGCACTGTCATATAGTTGAACCTAGTTGAATTCTTGTAGACAATACAAGATTTGTATGTTTATGTTTAATATGTAATTTGAATTGAATTACATTACGTTTCCGCTTTGTATTTTAAAAAAAAAAATTAGACCCTATTTATTATAATTGTTTGAATTATTCCTAAAGACGATTAAGGAATAAATTAGCGTCCGGGTCCCCACAACAGGTGGTATCAGAGCATTAGGTTCCAGAACAGTAGGTTCTAGAACTGTAGGTTCTTGAGATTTAGATAGAAGAGAGTGAGCGGGGTAGATTAAATTTACTTTCCTGCATGTGATTTACTTATAATGTGGAATTACATTGTGTATGCTAGCATGATAGTATGTTTACTGCTTTTAAATACATGTTACCTGAATACCTGAGTTGATTTGGTAATATGTTTGATTTGAAAATAAATCAGAACCAATTCTTGATCAGAGGTAAGCTGATCAGAAAGGGACTAAGATTGATTTATCTCATGTGATGGCTAACTCTTGTGGTAAACAGATATACCTCTTCGAAGAATTCCTGAAAGAGGTAGTACTTCGATTGATCAGATGGATGAGACAGAAACTTTGATGGAAACACAGATGAAGAGGTTTCAAACATTTCAACCGCCGATTCTGAAGGGTAATGAGATATCAGTGGAGTGTGAGAATTGGTTAGATGATATAGAGATACTATTTGATTCACTTGATTATCCAAATGAACGGAGAATTAAACTGGTGCCTGATCAGCTACACGAGGTCGCTAGGAGTTGGTGGATTACAACCATAAGAGTATTAGAACAGTGGGGTATGGTGATTACGTGGGAAGTCTTTAAAGCTGAATTTTATCGAAAATTCTTATCAGGATCGTACCGAGAGGACAAGAGAGCAGAGTTTGAGAATTTGAAACAGGGCCAACTGAATATTGAAGAATATGTTGCTAAATTCTCTAATTTACTGCGTTTTGTTCCTCAGATAGCTGGGAATGATGAAGCTGTAGCTGATCAGTTCATCAATGGATTAAATTCTGAGATAATTGCCTTGATAAAGGTAGAATGACCTCATCAGTTTTTGGATGCATTGAATAAAGCAAAAAGAGCTGAGGCGAGTCTGATTAGACAACAAGAAAGGTCGTGTGCAATGCAACCCCAGACACAACAATCCCCTCTCCAATTGGATAGTAGCAATACGAGTGGGAAGCAAGATTTGCTGAAAGCTCGAAAGAAACAGTTCAAGAAGTTAGGGAGCGGTTCATCTAGCTCCAGTGGTTCTAGCACGAGTTATACTGGAGTTTATTGCAGGACTTGTGGAGGAAGACATCCCATGGAGCAGTGCCAGGGAGTGACTGGTAGGTGCAATATCTGTAAACAGCAGGGACACTTTGCTAAAGTCTGTCCACAGAAAGGTTCCCGAAGATTTCAGGGAGCGGAATCATCTGGTGGTAGTGATCGAGGAACAGACCCAGGACACACGTGATGATATAGTGGCAGGTAATAATCTTTTATGATTATGTTGCATATGTATTGATATATACTAATGCATTCCCTACGATTATCTTTGACTGAGTTGTATTGATATATATTGTACCTGCTGGGTCTGTATTACTGTAGTATTGATCTTTGTACCTTTTGGGGAGAGGAATTGATATCAGTGAATTCTGTGACATATTGTGTACTGAAGTAAAAAGAGAATGAGATTGAATTAGATTGTATTGTACTTGTGTTATCTGATTCTGACTACATTATTGATATTAATATGCTAACAAGTACAGAACTATTATAGATTCTTGCCAGGAGATGGTAAGATTCGGACCTGAAATGGCCGATGAACGAATGATATACGGTAAGGATTCTCGATTTTGAATTCCTTGATATCCGTATTATGTATGATTCGATGATTATCGAAAAGAATGGAGAAATTCCTTATGTATTCAGTTGATTACTAAAGTTGAGCCTATCTGGAAATTATTTGACAGTAGCAGGAGAGTTGCTATAGTCGTTCCAGATAAAATTCCGGGTTTGTCTTATATCAGGGAGAGCGACTTCAGCCTTGATTTGATATCAGGTATGGATTTCATTTTAGACTTCTGTACAGAATGATATTGATTGAATTGAAAGAACTGAAATGTCAGTTAGAAGATTTACTGCCTGAGAGTTAGAGTTACATCTGATTATGTGTTCCTCTGGGAAATACTTCAGTTCTGTGTATGGGTTGATAAATCCTGTGTTCCGAAGTGTTCTGATGACTTTATGCTCATTTTATCTATGATATTTTGATATATTCGCAGCATATGATTGAATTGAATCGAACAGTTAAAATTTGTATTGAATATTCTGGGAACTGAGATTGTTGTATAAAGAATTGTGCGGCTATGAATTCAGATTGCAACAGATTGCATTCAGAGTCTGTGATATCTGAAGATAGTATATTGATTGATTGTAGCACAGTTGAGACAGTGATCAGTGGCTGAAAACGACATTGAAAATGGCAGGATTTCAGAAATATCAGAAATTGTGTTTTATGAGTTTACTAAATCAGCATAAATGATTGGTGTTTTGAATCTGATCCGATATTGCTGTTATTCTGAATCCGTATGTGTTACCGATTGTTATGAACCGTTGAGATTATATACAGTTCAAGCCGACTCAGAACCGATTTTGAAAATGACAGCAGTTCAGAAGTTTGATCAGACTGTTCAGAACTTGATTTCGATAGTCAGAACAATGTGTCAATCAGAACACCAGGTAGGTAATGCTTTATTTTATATAATTAGCTGATTTTTTTGTGCCAGATATTTCGAATTTGAAATAACAGGTATTGTCAGATGCACACAGTAGTAGATTCAGTATTATTCTGGTAACAGGAAATGTGTGATAATTCGAACGGACAGTTTTGATGTAAATAAACGAAATTAGTTTTGTCAGAATTTGTATTGAAATGTCTAAATCGCTGACAGATGAAGACATGAAGATAGAAACCAGGAAATTGGTTATACAGATTATCGATTCCTGAATAGAAATAGGAGTACAATTCTATGGATCTGGTGATACTTACCGAAAACGTGCCAAGAATGTACCAGGATGTGGTTATGATTAAACGATTGTTCAAATCTGCATATGTATATTGTACAGGATGACGTACAGATATGACAAGACGACTGAGAGGTATGTCAGAAAAGGAGTCAGATTGTATTGAATGCCAGAGTTGATTATATCATACCGTGATTTTGGTTGATTTTATACTTTTGGCAGAATGTATAGCATGATTTTTCATCTATGGTTTATAGATTGACGGATAGTCAGAGCAAACTATCTAGTTATTGGAGGATATACAGGAACTGTAGTGCTAGATTTTAGCATTAGTGACCTGAGATCTTATCACCTTATGAATTATTGTACAATAATAGCTATTAGATGAATATCGAAATAGCTTTAGTCGAGGTATTGTACAGTAAGAACTGCGGATTTCCTTCGTATGGGGATGATACTGCAGTGATACCTGAGATTGGATTTGATGGGATCAAAGATCTGATAAAGAAAATGAAACTGATTCAGAAGCAAAGGAAGGTAGCTCGGAAGTTGATATAAAATATGCCAACGTCAGGTGATGATTGTTGGTATTTGAAGCCGAGATTGGGTTGAGGAGCTATTGATTGATTGAAATCAAGGATGCATAAAAGAATGAAGATTCAGAAGGAAGATTATTCTGCTGTTGGAAATACGGTAAAGTTAGCAGGGCATTAAAAGAGACAGAATCTGATATGAGATTGAGATTTCAGAATGATTTTATAGAAGAAGTTTTCCTGAATTAACCTCGATTATACATTTCTTCGTTATCTGATTTGATTGCCTGTGATTTCGAGGACAAAATCATATCTTAGAAGGGGAGAAATGTAAGGCCCGAGATTTTATTACTCTAATCTGAGATTAATCTGAAATGATTTATTTATTAATTGAAATGATTATAGACGAAACGGATCAGACCGGGAGAGCCGAAAGAAGATTTGACATGAGGTGCAAGAAGAGTCCCAGCGCACATGCGCGACATGTATGGGCGCACATGCGCGAGGAATACAGAACCATGCGCGCACATGTGCGGCTTGAATGCGCGCACATGTGCGGCTTGAATGCGCGCACATGCGCGGAACGTCCAGAGAGTTCGGCGCACATGCGCGGCGGAAGGCACGCATATGCGCGAGCCATGCGAGAAGCCAAGGGAGAATTCCAGAGAGTTCGGCGCATATGCGCGACGTAGATGGCGCACATGCGCGTGATGGGCAGAATGTTCGGCGCATATGCGCAGAGTTGATCAGCGCATATGCGCGAGCAGACAAGATGCTGGTTCGAACTACCGACGCATATGCGCGACCTTGTGCGCGCGTATGCGCGCGACATGCAGAACAAGAACAAGCCACTTGTCTTTTTAGGTGCAACGTGTATATATATATATGTATATACAAGCAATTCGTTCCTTAGAACTGAGAGAGGAAAATCTGAGGGAAGCTTCATAGAAGATTTAAATTACGAGCAATCCGCCCGTCTGAATTGTAATCTGTAATACCCTCGACCGGTTTTAAAAAAAAATAGCAGCGGAATTTAAAATTTTCAAAAAAGAAAGAAGGATTTAAAATACATGTCAATGTATAATCAAAAGTATATACATGATCAATCAAATGATACAACAAAATACAAAATATCATTTTTGTGATCATGTCAAAATGCTAGCAAAATAACTTCTTCCTTCCTTCTCTATATCATATGACTCTGGCCCACAATCAACGTCCCGGCCCGTCGCTCTTATCTGCATCACATGAATAACTGAAATGAGTATAAAACTCAGCAAGTGGAACTCTTACATAGCAATGGATACATAGCATACTCTGAAAATCATGACTTTGAAAACATTAAATACCATCAAGCTCTAGAAACATGAATAACATAGCAAAACATGAACAATAAGATGGTATTTCTCTTTTCTCTGTTGGATTGATATCTATATAGTATCTCTGGCTCTGTACCTATATCCCATCGATATAAATCGATAACTCTGAGGGATATAAGCCTATGGTCGTTGATCAACTAATTGCATGCAATCTTTGACTATGTATCTATCAATCCATAAAACATTTGAACTCTCTCTTGGGCATTTTAACAAACACTTTGAATACTCTATCTCTTGTATTCCCTTTTACACAATTGAGACATTCAATTGCCTCTAATATACAACAAGGTATATCTATACATAATATGAATCAAATGGAAGGGAATAACATGTTAAAACATTGTAACACAATACATATATTATCATGTGAGCACAAGGAAATGAATTCCACTTACAACCACTTGGAAACGAAATGAATTCCACTTACAACCACTTGGAAAGGAAACCCTAGTCTCCCTTGAGAGAAGAATCGAGAATGAGGGGAAGGAAATGAGAGAAATGAAGCCCACTCATCCATTTAACTCACTTAAAATCCGAAAACACGCTTCTACTGTTCATGCACCGCGGGTGCGCTATGCCTTCGGCAACTCAACCAAAAATCTGAAAATGTCGACCGCAGGTGCGCTCCATAAAAGACCGCGGGTGCGCTCTGGTCTCAGCCAATCCACCGCGGGTGCGCTGCACTATGGACCGCGGGTGCGGTGAAGCTACTGGAAAAACATCACAATTCTAAACATGAGACCGCGGGTGCGGTCCCCTCTGCATCCAACAACCAACTCTATGCAACAAAGATCGAATCGAAACGCTGATACAATACAACTACACATCAACTAATATCAACAATGCCACAAAACAATAATAACCAACAATACTATGACCCATAAACACAACTCTTAACATCACACTATACTAAAACTCAACCAAATAGTCAATAATCATACGAAATCTTAAACCGTACCGTACACCAGGCTTGGCTATTACATAATCCGACTTCAGTACTGTGTTCCTATCAACGCAGGCTACAACTGGACGTAAGTTTTGTTACGTTTAGATACGATTTGAAATTATGATGTTGTCAGAATTGAATAGGAATCATATGTGGTGTTTCTGATACAGTGGACATCGTATAATCGAAGTCAGATTAAATAACAGACTGGTTATGTAATTGTTATGATTTTTGGAATTGATTAATTGAGATTCGATATCAGATTTGTATTGTTATTGAAATTATGAGTTGCAGCGATATTGATTATGAGTTCTGGTATTATATCTGTGGTGTTGGAATTGACGGGGTTATCGAGACTGTATTGTTATGCCGTCGAAACATCCGTAAATTGATATTGATCAGATTCGGTATTGGTTGAGATTGTATTGTGGTACCATATGTCGATTGGCACTGATCAGATTATGTTTTGATTTGAGTATTAATCAGAACAGGTTTTGAACTGAGTTATATACTGATGTTGTATCTATTCGATTGTCATTATCAGATTGGGTATGGACAGAGTTGAAGTCGGGACTTCGTCTTCGTCAGACCGAGAAGATAAAGGTATAAATTAATGTTGAGTTGGGATTGCACAACTCGAGTGAGGTTTGGCTCGAGTTTCCCTAAATCACATACTTTACCTTATTGCATTGATTTGATTGAACTTGTTCTCTTGATTTATAGATAGCAGGTATTAGACGAGTAATCTTGTGACAGAAGTGCCTGATAGTGGTGGGATCGCCACGGGCACATTGCACGATGTCACAAGATAGTGTATTGGCGATTGTGCCAAAGTCTGTCACCGGATGTTTGGCTATCGATGTGGATAGAATTGTAGCTTCTTCTATTACTGGTGATCGGTACCGTATCGATGTGGATAGAATCATAATTTTTTCTATTACTGATGATCGATATCGTATCGATGTGGATAGAATTGGAGTTCCTTCTATTACTGATGATCGATACTATACCGATGTGGATAGAATTCGAGCTTCTTCTATTACTGGTAATCGATATCATATCGACGTGGATATAACTGAATTCTTTTCTATTACTGTTGGTCGATATGTGAATATCCCCATCTGGAAACCGGGATCCCTAGACTAGGATTGAGTCTAGTCTAAAATGTGGAGTCATGAGTCTAATTGACAGTTTATATTGAGTTACGTTGAGTATGTTCCTGAATATGGTACATGATGAATTATGTTCCTGATGATGGTACATGTTTAGAATAGGATTTATTCTGGATATGGATTTATATTCTGATCTGAATACATGTTAGAAATATCTGTTATATGCTTTTATATTGTTTCTATGATTGCATGTATACATGATTTATACTGAGAATGTAATTCTCACCGGAGTTATCCGGCTGTTGTCTTGTTTGTATGTGTGCATGGCAACAGGTGGGATAGGATCAGGGTCAAGGAAAGAACGAGGCTGGACTAGATAGCGTGGAGATCCGGGCTCTGAGTCAACTTAGGATTCAGCACTGTCATATAGTTGAACCTAGTTGAATTCTTGTAGACAATACAAAATTTGTATGTTTATGTTTAATATGTAATTTGAATTGAATTACATTACGTTTCCGCTTTGTATTTTAAAAAAAATTTAGAACCTGTTTATTATAATTGTTTGAATTATTCCTAAAGACGATTAAGGAATGAATTAGCGTCCGGGTCCCCACAGAACCACTGGGCAATGCAAGTACCGGAGCTGTCGTCAACCTATCTTTCAACTCTTGAAATCCACTTTGGCATTCATAGGACCACTCAAACTTCACAGTCTTCCTCGTAAGATTGGTTAACGGCAGGGCAATCTTGGAAAAATCTGAAATAAAACGACGATAATAACCCGCCAAACCAAGAAAACTGCGTACCTATGATACAGTGGTAGGGATAGGCCACTTATGTATCGCCTCGATTTTTACTGGATCAACAGCTATACCATCCTTCGAAACAACATGGCCTAAGAAAGAAATCTGCTCCAACCAGAACTCACATTTCTTCAACTTAGCATACAACCTCTTCTATCTCAACAACTGAAGAACAACTCTAAGGTGCTCTGTATGAAGCTCTCTGGTCTTGGAATAAATCAATATATCATCAATGAAAACAATGACAAAGCTAT
Source organism: Primulina tabacum (assembly GCF_025594145.1). NCBI lineage: Eukaryota > Viridiplantae > Streptophyta > Magnoliopsida > Lamiales > Gesneriaceae > Primulina > Primulina tabacum. The sequence continues at coordinate 34,153,318 of NC_134552.1, forward strand.
CCAAATACGGCTTGAACACTAGGTTCATAAGATCCATTAAGACTGAAGGAGCATTAGTCAAACCGAACGACATCACAAGAAATTCGTAATGACCATACCTGGTCCGGAATGCCGTCTTAAGGATATCAGACTCCCTAAATTTCAACTGATAATAGCCAGATGGCAGATCGATCTTCGAAAACATTGTAGCTCCCGGCAGCTGATCAAAAAGATCGTCTATTCGTGGCAACGGATATTTATTCTTAATCGTCACTTTGTTGATTTCTCTGTAATCAATGCATAGCCGCGAAGACCAGTTTTTCTTTTTGACAAAAAGAACCGGAGCTCCCCAAGGCAAAGAACTCGGTCGAATAAATCTTTTATCCAATAGATCCTGCAACTGCGTCTTCAACTCTTTCATCTCTATCGGGGCCATTCTATACGGAGCCTTAGAAATAGGAACCGTATCTGGAACTAGATCAATCACAAACTCAACATCTCTGTACGACGGTAAACCCGGCACATCATCCTCAAATAGATCAGGGAACTCTCTCACAACTTTAATATCATCAATATTCAAATTCACCATTCTATCCATATCCACAATCGAAGCTAAAAACCCATCACAACCTCTACACCACAACTTCTTAGCCTCAAGACATGAAATAAAAGGAAGGACCAGCGAAGTACCTGCACTGGCGAGCATACCTTACTTATTTCCATCATCTGCAAATTTCACAGTCTTGGCAATGCAATCAATCACTACACGGTAAGTTGATAGCCAATCCATGCCAAGTATAATATCAAACGCAACCATCGGAATAACAATCAGATCGGCATAAACCACTCGTTCATCAATTTGAACAGAACACGCATACACAATCGACGTCGGGCATAACACATCCCCAGAAGGTAATACAACATTAAACTGTAGGGGAAGAACAGAAGGAACTAGACCCAAAGTTCTCAAAAATAGTTCAGACATAAAAGAATGAGTAGCACCTGTATCAATCAATGTCGTAGCTACTCTGCCTGAAATTAAAATAGTACTAGATATCACAGAAGAATCATGGTTTATACCTTCCTTCGTCATGGTGAAGATGCGACCCTGCACCTTATCTTTACTTGAGCCTCTCGGACAGTCCTTGGCGATATGGCCTGCAGTACCACATCGGTAGCAAGTGTGAGTACCAAATCTGCACTGTCCCCTATGATGCCTACTGCATTTGGGACACAACGGCTTCTCAGGATCAAATGGAACTGTCGGTGCTTTAGAACTCGTCTCTATCTTGCTTTTCCCCTTGAAATTGCCTTTCCCTCTTTGGCTCGAACCTTGACCTCTTTGAGTAATAGCCTTCTGCCTCGCCTGTCTCTCTCTAGCAATGTCCTTCTCATCTTGCTCGGCTAACAATGCTTTAGCCACAATCTCTTTAAATGTCACCGTCTTAGACATATTGATGTCCCTTCTGATCTCTGCTCGAAGTCCTTTAATGAAATGAGCACCCTTGTCTTTGTCATTGGAGGCAATATATGGGGCAAACAGACAGCCCTCCTCGAACTTCAAAATGTACTCATCAACATTCATACCTCCTTGACGAAGCTCTAAAAACTCAGTCACCTACCGAGCTCGAAGTGCATCTGGGAAATACTTGTCATAGAAAAGATCAGTGAAATCTTGCCACTTCAATGCCAGAACATCAAAACCTACCTTGGTAGCATTCCACCAAATACGTGCGGCTTTAACTAGCATGAATACTTCACATCCAACTCTGTCCTTGTCTTCATACCTGAGATGATCAAATATCGCCTCAAGTGCTTTGATCCACTCTATGGCCACCAATGGATCAGTGCTTACTGCAAACTCAGGCGGATCCATCCTCTTAAAAGTAGTAAAGGTCCCATCAGTCCCAACCGCTTGAACCACTTGGCCTCTCCGTTGGCCTTTACCTTGACCTGAACCTTGCAAACGGAGCAACTATTGAATCTGTTCACTGTGAACCTTGGCTTGCTCTTTCAGTAATTTGCCGAACTCGTCGACAACTCTCGATGAGGAGCTATCCTCACCCTCTGAAGATTTTCTCTTAGGAGGCATTAAATCCTACAATGTGCTCACATAATACATATCAACCAATAACAATAAATAGATGTAGAAGAAGACTTACCCGGACTGTTGAAAGTAGACGAAGTCATATGCATTGGTCCGAAGAACGTTGCTCTAATACCACTAAATGTAACACCTCTGACCGACTTCATAAAAGAACAGCGGAATTTTTCTAAAATTTATTTGAAGGGAGGAAGGATTTAAAATTTTCTTGACATAAACACATTTTCAAAATAGACAATCAAAAGTATATACATGATCAAATAAGTGTTGCCTCAAAATACAAAATATCATTTTTGATCATGTCAAAATGCTAGCAAAATAGCCTTCTTCCTTCCATCTTCTATGCACATGACCTCGGCTCCAATCAACGCCATGGCCCGTCACTCTTATCTGCATCACATGAAATAACTGAAATGAGCATAAAACTTAGCAAGTGGAACTCTTACATAACAATCTGTACATATCATACTCTGTAAAACATTGGCTTTGAAATCATTAAATACCTTCTTACTCTTAAAACATGAATAGTATAGCATAACATGACAATAACGATGGTATTACTCTTTTCTCTGGTGGATTGATATTTCAATAGTATCTCTGTCTCTGTACCTATATCCCATCGATATAAATCGATTACTCTGTTGGGATATAAGCCTATGGTCGTTGATCAACTAATTGCATGCAATCTCTGACTATCTCTTTATCAATCCAATAAATCAATTTGAACTCTCTTTGGCATTAAATCAAACACTTATAATACTCTATTCTTTTGTATTCCCTTTTACATAATTGAGACATAAAAATGCCTCTAATATACAACAAAGTGTATCAATACATAACATGAATCAAACGGAAGGGAATAGCATGTTAAAACCATTGAAATACAATACATATACTTCATGTGAGCACAAAGAATGAATTCCACTTACAACCAATAGAAAGCTTGAATCTAATCTCTTGATACAAAACTTACAACAATAAACCATGTATTGCACCATCAACAACCCAATAATCACAAACCCATACCATAAAACCCATAAAACCAACACAATCAACAAACCCAAGATTTCTCCCCAGCACCAAAATCCAAAGAATAACTAAATCATAAGCTTACCTTAGCTCCTTGAACCCCAAAAGAACCTTGTTCTCACTTCAAGTACCCAACAAGATGCTTAAATCAAAGGCACAAATGGAAGAAATTTGAGAACCCTAGCCTCCTTGGAGCTGAAGAATCGAGAAGTGAGGAGAGAAATGAGAGAAATAAGAGCCAACACTTCTATTATATCACTTAAAATCTCAAAACACGCTTATACTGTTCACGCACCGCGGGTGCGCTAGTCCTTGTACCGCGGGTGCGCTACGCCTACTGCACCTCATTCAAAAAAATCCGAAACAGTCGACCGCGGGTGCACTAACTTTTATACCGCGGGTGCACTAAGTTTTATACCACGGGTGCACTAACCATACTGTCCCATCACCGCGGGTGCGGTATCTTTTTCAGTGCGGGTGCACTGTCACCTGAAGCCAACAATAAACTTTACATCTTAAATCGAATCGCAACGTCGCTTCTCCTCATAATTCGGCAACACTCTCAACATGAAAGTTGCACCTCTATGTCTTATCTAACTACTCCAATAGACCTCATACCAATTGGCTCAACATACAAATTATCATGAATTAAATCGCAACGACGTTACACTATAACCAGACATCATCTATATCAACAATACTATAAATCATAAATCGAAATTCTTAACATCTAAACTATACTTAAGCTTAACCAAATAGTCAATAAACATACGAAATCTTAAACCGTACCGTTCACCAAGCTTGGATATTACAGTACATGAAATGACAGCAGAGTTCGGGTTTTAGATCCAAAACCGTTTCAAAATCGATCCAACAAATTTTTGCTAAAACTTTTACACAACGTACAAAGATTTTCACGCATAATAAACAAACAAACAAACATATGATATGACGAGATAGATGAAAAAACGAAAGATTATACATGCCTTGATCTTTTAAAAATACCAAAACGACGATATTGAAGCGGTAAGGATGCGAGGCCGATCCGGGACGACTTGTGGCACTTTTCTTTCAAAAAAAATGATCGATAATCGCTGAAATGATGAAGGGGAAAGAGTGGTGGCTACTACTCTCTAAGAACCCTACCCCTTTTCTTAAAAAGATGAAAATGAAGAATGTGTGTGTGCAAATAAAATGTGTGTGTGACTTACGGGTGTGGTGTGAGTAATTGTGTGTGTGTCCGTGAGTTAATAATTAAAATAAAGGTAATTAGGTGCTAATTAGCTTAATTAAATAATTGATGAGCAATTACATGGTAATTAAAATACTAATCCCCCTTAACCTCCATAAATTTAAAATAAAATACACAAGTGTTAAACTTTTGAAAGTTTAAAATCTTAAATTCACATAATAATTAAATTAGGATTTAAAATGTTAAAACTTAATAAATCGTTTAAATTACATTTTCTTGACTTGAAATAAAATACTCCATTTTAAAATCGTATAAATCATCGTCGGTCTCATTTCCCTCGATCCTGCATCGAATAATCGCCTGAAACATGAAACTCGAGAAAACATTTGCATTTTCATGAATCATGCATCAGTAAAATCATTCTAAATTTAAATAACTAATTTAACAGTTTAAATAATGCATGGGTTTTACGTGTACTGAATTTGGGCTCTACAGTTCCTCCCCCATTTAAATAAATTTTGTCCTCGAAATTAAGTCTTACCAAACAACTCTGGGTAGCGATTCATCATATCTGCCTCGGTCTCCCAAGTGGCCTCCTCCACTGATTGATTCAGCAACAGGACTTTGACCAGCTTGGTCACTTTGTTCCGAAGTCTTCGTTCTTGTCGGTCTAGGATTTGAACAGGCCTTTCCTGATACGACAGATCTGGAGCAAGCTGTAACGGCTCATAGCTCAAAACATGTGAAGGATTGGGTAGGTACTTCCTCAGCATTGAAACTTGGAACACATTGTGTACACCGGCCAGATTCGGCGGTAAAGCGACACGATAAGCAAGTGTCCCAACTCTGTCGAGAATTTCGAACGGTCCAATAAATCTCAGACAGAGCTTTCCTCTCTTCTCAAATCTAACAACACCCTTCATGGGTGCTATCGTCACGAGAATGTGATCACCTACGGCAAACTCAAGATCTCTCTTTCTCTTGTTAGCATAGCACTTCTGGCGACTCTGGGTGGTCTTCATCTTGTCTCGGATCTTGACCATCACATCTGCAATTTGCTGAATGATCTCTAGACCAAGTTCTGATCTCTCACCGACTTCATCCCAATGAATCGGAGATCAAAGGGAGCCATACCTATAGACGATTGGAAGTTGTTGTAGGGAGCCATACCTATAGAAGATTGGAAGCTGTTGTTGCAAGTAAACTCCACTAGAGGTAACTTTGATTCCCAATTCCCATGGAAATCGATCACGCAAGCTCTCAACAAACCCTCGAAAACCTGAATCACTCCCTCAGACTTACCATCTGTCTGAGGTTCAAATGTAGTACTGAATAGCAACTTCGTCCCCATGGCTGCATGTAAACTCTTCCAAAAGGACGATGTGAATCTCGGGTACCTATCGGACAAAATAGCAACTGGGATCCCGTGCAATCGGACTATCTCCCTGATATAGAGCTCTGCATACTGCGTCATGGAGAAATTCATCTTCACCGGCAAGAAATGCGCTGACTTAGTAAGTCGATCCACTATAACCCAAATGGCAGTGGATCCCCTGACAGACCTCGGCAACCCAACAACAAAATCTATGGTGATATTCTCCCAATTCCACTACGGGATAGGGAGCGGCTTAAGCATTCCTGATGGCCTCTGATGCTCTACTTTCACTTGCTGAAAAGTGAGGCATTCATACACAAATCGGCGGATGTCTCGCTTCATACCTGGCCACCAATACAAAATTTGCAAATCCTTGTGCATCTTGGTACTTCCTGGATGGATAGACTACGGAGATGTATGTGCCTTCAAAATATCATCTCTGATCGAATCAACACTAGGCACCCACATCCTTCCTCTGTACTTTACAATACCATCAGACACACTATAGAGTACACTGCCCTTGACTTCATCCTTCAGTCTCCATTTCTGTAAGTGCTCATCTGAATGCTGACCTTTACGAATTCTGTCAAACAAAGAAGACTGGACTATCAGATTAGACAGCTTAGGAACCCTGCCCTTAGGATAAACCTCTAACCCAAACCTCTGAATCTCTGACTTAAGAGATCTCTGCACTGACATAAACGTTGCTCTAATACCACTAAATGTAACACCTCTGACCGACTTCATAAAAGAACAGCGGAATTTTTCTAAAATTTATTTGAAGGGAGGAAGGATTTAAAATTTTCTTGACATAAACACATTTTCAAAATAGACAATCAAAAGTATATACATGATCAAATAAGTGTTGCCTCAAAATACAAAATATCATTTTTGATCATGTCAAAATGCTAGCAAAATAGCCTTCTTCCTTCCATCTTCTATGCACATGACCTCGGCTCCAATCAACGCCATGGCCCGTCACTCTTATCTGCATCACATGAAATAACTGAAATGAGCATAAAACTTAGCAAGTGGAACTCTTACATAACAATCTGTACATATCATACTCTGTAAAACATGGCTTTGAAATCATTAAATACCATCTTACTCTTAAAACATGAATAGTATAGCATAACATGACAATAACGATGGTATTACTCTTTTCTCTGGTGGATTGATATTTCAATAGTATCTCTGTCTCTGTACCTATATCCCATCGATATAAATCGATTACTCTGTTGGGATATAAGCCTATGGTCGTTGATCAACTAATTGCATGCAATCTCTGACTATCTCTTTATCAATCCAATAAATCAATTTGAACTCTCTTTGGCATTAAATCAAACACTTATAATACTCTATTCTTTTGTATTCCCTTTTACATAATTGAGACATAAAAATGCCTCTAATATACAACAAAGTGTATCAATACATAACATGAATCAAATGGAAGGGAATAAATAGCATGTTAAAACCATTGAAATACAATACATATACTTCATGTGAGCACAAAGAATGAATTCCACTTACAACCAATAGAAAGCTTGAATCTAATCTCTTGATACAAAACTTACAACAATAAACCATGTATTGCACCATCAACAACCCAATAATCACAAACCCATACCATAAAACCCATAAAACCAACACAATCAACAAACCCAAGATTTCTCCCCAGCACCAAAATCCAAAGAATAACTAAATCATAAGCTTACCTTAGCTCCTTGAACCCCAAAAGAACCTTGTTCTCACTTCAAGTACCCAACAAGATGCTTAAATCAAAGGCACAAATGGAAGAAATTTGAGAACCCTAGCCTCCTTGGAGCTGAAGAATCGAGAAGTGAGGAGAGAAATAGAGAAATAAGAGCCAACACTTCTATTATATCACTTAAAATCTCAAAACACGCTTATACTGTTCACGCACCGCGGGTGCGCTAGTCCTTGTACCGCGGGTGCGCTACGCCTACTGCACCTCATTCAAAAAAATCCGAAACAGTCGACCGCGGGTGCACTAACTTTTATACCGCGGGTGCACTAAGTTTTATACCACGGGTGCACTAACCATACTGTCCCATCACCGCGGGTGCGGTATCTTTTTCAGTGCGGGTGCACTGTCACCTGAAGCCAACAATAAACTTTACATCTTAAATCGAATCGCAACGTCGCTTCTCCTCATAATTCGGCAACACTCTCAACATGAAAGTTGCACCTCTATGTCTTATCTAACTACTCCAATAGACCTCATACCAATTGGCTCAACATACAAATTATCATGAATTAAATCGCAACGACGTTACACTATAACCAGACATCATCTATATCAACAATACTATAAATCATAAATCGAAATTCTTAACATCTAAACTATACTTAAGCTTAACCAAATAGTCAATAAACATACGAAATCTTAAACCGTACCGTTCACCAAGCTTGGATATTACAGTACATGAAATGACAGCAGAGTTCGGGTTTTAGATCCAAAACCGTTTCAAAATCGATCCAACAAATTTTTGCTAAAACTTTTACACAACGTACATAGATTTTCACGCATAATAAACAAACAAACATATGATATGACGAGATAGATGAAAAAACGAAAGATTATACATGCCTTGATCTTTTAAAAATACCAAAACGACGATATTGAAGCGGTAAGGATGCGAGGCCGATCCGGGACGACTTGTGGCACTTTTCTTTCAAAAAAAATGATCGATAATCGCTGAAATGATGAAGGGGAAAGAGTGGTGGCTACTACTCTCTAAGAACCCTACCCCTTTTCTTAAAAAGATGAAAATGAAGAATGTGTGTGTGCAAATAAAATGTGTGTGTGACTTACGGGTGTGGTGTGAGTAATTGTGTGTGTGTCCGTGAGTTAATAATTAAAATAAAGGTAATTAGGTGCTAATTAGCTTAATTAAATAATTAATGAGCAATTACATGGTAATTAAAATACTAATCCCCCTTAACCTCCATAAATTTAAAATAAAATACACAAGTGTAAAACTTTTGAAAGTTTAAAATCTTAAATTCACATAATAATTAAATTAGGATTTAAAATGTTAAAACTTAATAAATCGTTTAAATTACATTTTCTTGACTTGAAATAAAATACTCCATTTTAAAATCGTATAAATCATCGTCGGTCTCATTTCCCTCGATCCTGCATCGAATAATCGCCTGAAACATGAAACTCGAGAAAACATTTGCATTTTCATGAATCATGCATCAGTAAAATCATTCTAAATTTAAATAACTAATTTAACAGTTTAAATAATGCATGGGTTTTACGTGTACTGAATTTGGGCTCTACAGTTCCTCCCCCATTTAAATAAATTTTGTCCTCGAAATTAAGTCTTACCAAACAACTCTGGGTAGCGATTCATCATATCTGCCTCGGTCTCCCAAGTGGCCTCCTCCACTGATTGATTCAGCAACAGGACTTTGACCAGCTTGGTCACTTTGTTCCGAAGTCTTCGTTCTTGTCGGTCTAGGATTTGAACAGGCCTTTCCTGATACGACAGATCTGGAGCAAGCTGTAACGGCTCATAGCTCAAAACATGTGAAGGATTGGGTAGGTACTTCCTCAGCATTGAAACTTGGAACACATTGTGTACACCGGCCAGATTCGGCGGTAAAGCGACACGATAAGCAAGTGTCCCAACTCTGTCGAGAATTTCGAACGGTCCAATAAATCTCAGACAGAGCTTTCCTCTCTTCTCAAATCTAACAACACCCTTCATGGGTGCTATCGTCACGAGAATGTGATCACCTACGGCAAACTCAAGATCTCTCTTTCTCTTGTTAGCATAGCACTTCTGGCGACTCTGGGTGGTCTTCATCTTGTCTCGGATCTTGACCATCACATCTGCAATTTGCTGAATGATCTCTAGACCAAGTTCTGATCTCTCACCGACTTCATCCCAATGAATCGGAGATCAAAGGGAGCCATACCTATAGACGATTGGAAGTTGTTGTAGGGAGCCATACCTATAGAAGATTGAAAGCTGTTGTTGCAAGTAAACTCCACTAGAGGTAACTTTGATTCCCAATTCCCATGGAAATCGATCACGCAAGCTCTCAACAAACCCTCGAAAACCTGAATCACTCCCTCAGACTTACCATCTGTCTGAGGTTCAAATGTAGTACTGAATAGCAACTTCGTCCCCATGGCTGCATGTAAACTCTTCCAAAAGGACGATGTGAATCTCGGGTACCTATCGGACAAAATAGCAACTGGGATCCCGTGCAATCGGACTATCTCCCTGATATAGAGCTCTGCATACTGCGTCATGGAGAAATTCATCTTCACCGGCAAGAAATGCGCTGACTTAGTAAGTCGATCCACTATAACCCAAATGGCAGTGGATCCCCTGACAGACCTCGGCAACCCAACAACAAAATCTATGGTGATATTCTCCCAATTCCACTACGGGATAGGGAGCGGCTTAAGCATTCCTGATGGCCTCTGATGCTCTACTTTCACTTGCTGAAAAGTGAGGCATTCATACACAAATCGGCGGATGTCTCGCTTCATACCTGGCCACCAATACAAAATTTGCAAATCCTTGTGCATCTTGGTACTTCCTGGATGGATAGACTACGGAGATGTATGTGCCTTCAAAATATCATCTCTGATCGAATCAACACTAGGCACCCACATCCTTCCTCTGTACTTTACAATACCATCAGACACACTATAGAGTACACTGCCCTTGACTTCATCCTTCAGTCTCCATTTCTGTAAGTGCTCATCTGAACGCTGACCTTTACGAATTCTGTCAAACAAAGAAGACTGGACTATCAGATTAGACAGCTTAGGAACCCTGCCCTTAGGATAAACCTCTAACCCAAACCTCTGAATCTCTGACTTAAGAGATCTCTGCACTGACATAAACGTTGCTCTAATACCACTAAATGTAACACCTCTGACCGACTTCATAAAAGAACAGCGGAATTTTTCTAAAATTTATTTGAAGGGAGGAAGGATTTAAAATTTTCTTGACATAAACACATTTTCAAAATAGACAATCAAAAGTATATACATGATCAAATAAGTGTTGCCTCAAAATACAAAATATCATTTTTGATCATGTCAAAATGCTAGCAAAATAGCCTTCTTCCTTCCATCTTCTATGCACATGACCTCGGCTCCAATCAACGCCATGGCCCGTCACTCTTATCTGCATCACATGAAATAACTGAAATGAGCATAAAACTTAGCAAGTGGAACTCTTACATAACAATCTGTACATATCATACTCTGTAAAACATGGCTTTGAAATCATTAAATACCATCTTACTCTTAAAACATGAATAGTATAGCATAACATGACAATAACGATGGTATTACTCTTTTCTCTGGTGGATTGATATTTCAATAGTATCTCTGTCTCTGTACCTATATCCCATCGATATAAATCGATTACTCTGTTGGGATATAAGCCTATGGTCGTTGATCAACTAATTGCATGCAATCTCTGACTATCTCTTTATCAATCCAATAAATCAATTTGAACTCTCTTTGGCATTAAATCAAACACTTATAATACTCTATTCTTTTGTATTCCCTTTTACATAATTGAGACATAAAAATGCCTCTAATATACAACAAAGTGTATCAATACATAACATGAATCAAATGGAAGGGAATAGCATGTTAAAACCATTGAAATACAATACATATACTTCATGTGAGCACAAAGAATGAATTCCACTTACAACCAATAGAAAGCTTGAATCTAATCTCTTGATACAAAACTTACAACAATAAACCATGTATTGCACCATCAACAACCCAATAATCACAAACCCATACCATAAAACCCATAAAACCAACACAATCAACAAACCCAAGATTTCTCCCCAGCACCAAAATCCAAAGAATAACTAAATCATAAGCTTACCTTAGCTCCTTGAACCCCAAAAGAACCTTGTTCTCACTTCAAGTACCCAACAAGATGCTTAAATCAAAGGCACAAATGGAAGAAATTTGAGAACCCTAGCCTCCTTGGAGCTGAAGAATCGAGAAGTGAGGAGAGAAATAGAGAAATAAGAGCCAACACTTCTATTATATCACTTAAAATCTCAAAACACGCTTATACTGTTCACGCACCGCGGGTGCGCTAGTCCTTGTACCGCGGGTGCGCTACGCCTACTGCACCTCATTCAAAAAAATCCGAAACAGTCGACCGCGGGTGCACTAACTTTTATACCGCGGGTGCACTAAGTTTTATACCACGGGTGCACTAACCATACTGTCCCATCACCGCGGGTGCGGTATCTTTTTCAGTGCGGGTGCACTGTCACCTGAAGCCAACAATAAACTTTACATCTTAAATCGAATCGCAACGTCGCTTCTCCTCATAATTCGGCAACACTCTCAACATGAAAGTTGCACCTCTATGTCTTATCTAACTACTCCAATAGACCTCATACCAATTGGCTCAACATACAAATTATCATGAATTAAATCGCAACGACGTTACACTATAACCAGACATCATCTATATCAACAATACTATAAATCATAAATCGAAATTCTTAACATCTAAACTATACTTAAGCTTAACCAAATAGTCAATAAACATACGAAATCTTAAACCGTACCGTTCACCAAGCTTGGATATTACAGTACATGAAATGACAGCAGAGTTCGGGTTTTAGATCCAAAACCGTTTCAAAATCGATCCAACAAATTTTTGCTAAAACTTTTACACAACGTACATAGATTTTCACGCATAATAAACAAACAAACATATGATATGACGAGATAGATGAAAAAACGAAAGATTATACATGCCTTGATCTTTTAAAAATACCAAAACGACGATATTGAAGCGGTAAGGATGCGAGGCCGATCCGGGACGACTTGTGGCACTTTTCTTTCAAAAAAAATGATCGATAATCGCTGAAATGATGAAGGGGAAAGAGTGGTGGCTACTACTCTCTAAGAACCCTACCCCTTTTCTTAAAAAGATGAAAATGAAGAATGTGTGTGTGCAAATAAAATGTGTGTGTGACTTACGGGTGTGGTGTGAGTAATTGTGTGTGTGTCCGTGAGTTAATAATTAAAATAAAGGTAATTAGGTGCTAATTAGCTTAATTAAATAATTAATGAGCAATTACATGGTAATTAAAATACTAATCCCCCTTAACCTCCATAAATTTAAAATAAAATACACAAGTGTTAAACTTTTGAAAGTTTAAAATCTTAAATTCACATAATAATTAAATTAGGATTTAAAATGTTAAAACTTAATAAATCGTTTAAATTACATTTTCTTGACTTGAAATAAAATACTCCATTTTAAAATCGTATAAATCATCGTCGGTCTCATTTCCCTCGATCCTGCATCGAATAATCGCCTGAAACATGAAACTCGAGAAAACATTTGCATTTTCATGAATCATGCATCAGTAAAATCATTCTAAATTTAAATAACTAATTTAACAGTTTAAATAATGCATGGGTTTTACGTGTACTGAATTTGGGCTCTACAGTTCCTCCCCCATTTAAATAAATTTTGTCCTCGAAATTAAGTCTTACCAAACAACTCTGGGTAGCGATTCATCATATCTGCCTCGGTCTCCCAAGTGGCCTCCTCCACTGATTGATTCAGCAACAGGACTTTGACCAGCTTGGTCACTTTGTTCCGAAGTCTTCGTTCTTGTCGGTCTAGGATTTGAACAGGCCTTTCCTGATACGACAGATCTGGAGCAAGCTGTAACGGCTCATAGCTCAAAACATGTGAAGGATTGGGTAGGTACTTCCTCAGCATTGAAACTTGGAACACATTGTGTACACCGGCCAGATTCGGCGGTAAAGCGACACGATAAGCAAGTGTCCCAACTCTGTCGAGAATTTCGAACGGTCCAATAAATCTCAGACAGAGCTTTCCTCTCTTCTCAAATCTAACAACACCCTTCATGGGTGCTATCGTCACGAGAATGTGATCACCTACGGCAAACTCAAGATCTCTCTTTCTCTTGTTAGCATAGCACTTCTGGCGACTCTGGGTGGTCTTCATCTTGTCTCGGATCTTGACCATCACATCTGCAATTTGCTGAATGATCTCTAGACTAAGTTTTGATCTCTCACCGACTTCATCCCAATGAATCGGAGATCAAAGGGAGCCATACCTATAGACGATTGGAAGTTGTTGTAGGGAGCCATACCTATAGAAGATTGGAAGCTGTTGTTGCAAGTAAACTCCACTAGAGGTAACTTTGATTCCCAATTCCCATGGAAATCGATCACGCAAGCTCTCAACAAACCCTCGAAAACCTGAATCACTCCTTCAGACTTACCATCTGTCTGAGGTTCAAATGTAGTACTGAATAGCAACTTCGTCCCCATGGCTGCATGTAAACTCTTCCAAAAGGACGATGTGAATCTCGGGTACCTATCGGACAAAATAGCAACTGGGATCCCGTGCAATCGGACTATCTCCCTTATATAGAGCTCTGCATACTGCGTCATGGAGAAATTCATCTTCACCGGCAAGAAATGCGCTGACTTAGTAAGTCGATCCACTATAACCCAAATGGCAATGGATCCCCTGACAGACCTCGGCAACCCAACAACAAAATCTATGGTGATATTCTCCCAATTCCACTACGGGATAGGGAGCGGCTTAAGCATTCCTGATGGCCTCTGATGCTCTACTTTCACTTGCTGAAAAGTGAGGCATTCATACACAAATCGGCGGATGTCTCGCTTCATACCTGGCCACCAATACAAAATTTGCAAATCCTTGTGCATCTTGGTACTTCCTGGATGGATAGACTACGGAGATGTATGTGCCTTTGTCAAAATATCATCTCTGATCGAATCAACACTAGGCACCCACATCCTTCCTCTATACTTTACAATACCATCAGACACACTATAGAGTACACTGCCCTTGACTTCATCCTTCAGTCTCCATTTCTGTAAGTGCTCATCTGAACGCTGACCTTTACGAATTCTGTCAAACAAAGAAGACTGGACTATCAGATTAGACAGCTTAGGAACCCTGCCCTTAGGATAAACCTCTAACCCAAACCTCTGAATCTCTGACTTAAGAGATCTCTGCACTGACAACAATGCTAATTTCTGCTCAAGGAATCTGCCACGACGTTAGCTTTTCCTGGATGGTAGCTAATTTCACAATCGTAGGCTTTCACTAATTCGAACCATCGTCTTTGTCTCATCTTTAACTCTTTCTGAGTGAAAAAATACTTGAGACTCTTGTGATCACTAAATATCTGACATTTCTCGCCATAAAAATAATGTCTCCATATCTTCAATGCAAAGACAACGGAAGCTAACTCAAGATCATGACTCGGATAGTTCCTCTCATGCTCCTTTAACTGCCTGGAGGCATAAGCTATAACCCAACCATACTGCATCAAAATTGCGCCCAAACCTAGAAACATCGGTGTATAGCACAAAATTTCCTTACCCTGCTGGCATGGCTAACATTGGTGCTTAAATAAGATCTTTCTTCAAAGTATCAAAGCTCTTCTGTCATTCATTACTCTATACGAATTTAGCATTCTTTTTAGCAATGAAGTGAGTGGCATTGCTATCGAAGAGAATCTCTGAATGAATTTCCTGTAGTAGACTGCTAAGCCTAGAAAACTGCGGATCTCTGACGCATTCTTCAGCTCAACCCATTTCTTAATAGCTGGATCCACCTCGACACCACTGCTAGATATTATATGCCCAAAAACGCTACCTTCTCCAACCAAAATTTACACTTACAGAATTTTGAAAACAACTTGCGACTCTGCAAGACCTGCAAAACTGTACCTAGGTGTTGGATGTGCTCATCATGGCTCTTCGAGTAGATCAGAATGTCGTCAATGAATAGTATGACGAACTGATCTAGGTAAGGCTGAAATACTCGGTTCATGAGGTCCATAAATATCGCTGGAGCATTCATCAATGAATAGTATGACGAACTGATCTAGGTAAGACCTCGTAATTCCCATACCTGGTTCTGAAGGCTGTCTTATGAACATCTGCATCCTTTACCTTCAACTGATGATACCCTGATCGTAGATCTATCTTGGAGAACACTGTAGCTCCCTGCAACTGATCGAACAAGTCATCGATCCTAGGAAGTGGGTATTTATTTTTGATCGTTACCTTGTTTAGTTCTCAGTAATCGATACACAACCTCATGCTCCCATCCTTCTTCTTTATGAAGAGTATTAGTGCGCCCCATGGTGATAAACTAGGTCGGATGAATTATTTATCTAGAAGCTCTTGAATCTACTGTTTGAGTTCTAAAATCTCAGCTGGAGCTAACCGGTACTGTGCCTTTGAGATTGGCACAGTGCCTGGCACAAGGTCAATGAAAAACTCCACCTCTCTCTCTGATGGAAGGCCTATGATGTCATCAAAAAAGACGTCAGGAAAATCTCTGACTACGGGTACATCAGATATCGACGGAGTGGGTGCGTCAGGCGCTGAAACAATGCTGACCAAGAAGGCCTGACAACTCTTATGAATAATTCTCCGTTCCTGCATGCAGAGATCATGCGAGAAAAACTCATCCATCTATCTAGCTCAAAGAGAAACTGCTCCATGCCCAACGGTCTTACCAACACTGACCTTTTCTGAAAGTTAATAAGAACTATGTTCTTTGTCAGCCAGTCCATTCCCAAGATGATATCAAATTCTGGCATCGGCAACACGATCAGATCGGTATAAACTAGGTGGCCTTGCAGTTCGAGATCATTGTCTCTGACCACGCTAGTAGCTGATTTTTCTTCACCTCATGGGACCGTCACTGAATATTTGACGTCAAGTCCATTGGACTTGACGTCCAAATGATTAGCGAACGTCTCCGAAATAAAAGAGTTAGTGGCCCGTGAATCTATAAGGCCTTCATGACTACCCTCTTTATTAAAATATTTCCTGAGAGTCGTTATCACAACACACGAACTTATATCTCAAAATTCTAATCTTAACCTCAAGCATAGTAGAAAAAATCTCTACAAAGGCAAAAAAAATACTAACTAGCACACTAATAATCCCAAATAAAATTTGAAACATGCGTAGTGAAAATAATGCGGTGTTGAATTAAATAAGTTACAGGTCAACAAGGTCGTGTCTGGGATCGAGTCCTTTCCTGAATGGCGAACACTCTATCCTGGTTCGGCTGCCTCCGTTGTGGGCAGTCTCTCAGCATATGATCACTGGCTCCGCATTTGATGTACCTGCCCGATCCCCATAAACATTATCCCGAATACTGGCGGTTGCACTTCGGGCACACCGGGTGCCCTCTCGGCAGCTTAGGAGTCTTCTGCTGAGGAATAGGACCCTTGGCTTTTGGCGGTCCGTGGAATGGCCTCTTCCCTTGTTGTCCTTGGAAAGGCCTCTTAAACCGAGGTCGCTGTTGTTACTGCTGCTGCGGTGCCTGATAGGGCTTCTTGCCCTGCCTATCGTTCTCAATGTCCCTTTGGTCCTGTTCTGCCGCCAAGGCTCTAGATACGTCAACGGAATTGGTATTCGGACCAGAAACCCTGACATCACGGTGTGAGAACCCGAAAATTTCGACCGAATCAAATCAAGTAAGTAATATGAAAATTACTTAAAATAAGTTCAGCAATTCTCGTTTCAACTAAACAACTTGAACAATAACTTAAATTTTATCAAATGTAACTCGAGAAAGTAGATTCTAAGCTCAAGGAATAGTTCATCGGGATGCTAAGCTGCAACTAACCGCATTCATCGAAGAGTTTTCACGGGAGGAGTAAAACCCCAGCTCAAGGACGCAAACTTCCAGCTCGAAGAAGCTCAACCAAGCTTGTCCTAACAAGACCATAAAGGGAGCTAAAAGATGAGCTAAAATTTGGACAAATTGAGTATGCAAGAAATGACTTTTGATTAAACCCATAAGGGAGCTAAGGGTTAAGACAAATTTAATATGCATGGGAGTTTGGGTAATCATTCTAGAACTTGAAAATGCATGGGATTTTGGAGAATTCAAGCATGAATCTTTGAACCATCATAATGAACACCATTATGGCAATTCTTGGAGACCAAGTGGTCGACCATGGGGTATGCCAAGGGGCAATTTGTGGCCTATAAATACTAAACCAATGTTGAAGGAAAAGTGCTCCAAAACTCAAGCCAAGTTTCGGTTTTCCCTTCCCCTCACCCTCCCAAGTTTTCAGTCAAGTAAGCAAGGAAGGAATTTTGTGCGGTTCGGTGCAGAATTTTTGCGTCAAGGTGCTGCTTAATTGAAGACTATATTCGTTGAAGTTGCGCCGAAGTGCTGCCAAATTTTCGGAAGACAAGTTTGTGCCAAAGTTTACAATTTTCGAAATCTTCCTACAAAAATGTGTAAGTGGGCTTTTGTTACTTAGTTCATTTTTATTTTAAAATTTGAATAATGTATGGTGCCATGTATGTTTTTTTCTTTCTAAAATATCATGAGATGCATGCCCACCTATTTTTCGAAAATCAGTGTTATGATTTGAATCTCCGATCGATCATGTGTTTTCTTTTGTTCTTCGAATTCTTTGATTCCGCTGCATCTGTCTGAAATTCTGATAAGTTCTGTCCGTTAAAAATCATAAATCTTTGTTACACTGTTATGAGTCAATTGGAAATGGGACGAGAATTGTGATTCTGTCTGGCCCCCAATGGTGGGTATAAAACCATTTCTGTTTGGCCCCCAATGGTGGGTAGAAAACTATTTCTGTCTGGCCCGCAATGGTGGGTATAAAACTATTTCTGGCCTCACCCCTTAGAGGAGTAACATATTGGGGACAATTTGACCATGGAAATGAGATGAGTAACAGTGTTTTGTTTGTTCTGATATGATCTGTTCTGAGGAATCTGTTTCGTTCTGAAATATCTGTCTCATGTTCGTTTCTGTTATGATAAGTTAAGTAGTAAGATTTGAAAGATTGTTAAAGAATTGTTTTAAAGACTTATGTTCTATATGTATCTTTGGAAATCGATCGACCCCCCACTTGCTGAGTGTTTCCAAAAACACTCACCTCTTACAATTTCAGATAAAAATGAAGAACAACTGAATGAGGAGGAGCAGAAAGCGTTCTGGGGATGGTGATCGAAAGAAAAGTTCAAGAACTGAGAATCTTATTCTTTTCCTCTGTTTCGTTTCCGCAAAACTCTGATGTATTTTTATTTCTATTGTCAATGTAAAGACAATGTTTAATTTATGAAAAAGACCTGTTTTTGGCATTTCGATACGAGGCTTAATTGTTTTCAAGTAATTGTTAAACAATGCCGGATGTCACCGATGCTTCGGACTCGCGGCGTGACATTTAAGTGGTATCAGAGCCGCCAGGTTCATAATCCCGCTGGGATTTTTACAGACATAATTTGGCGAAGTCAAATTTTTGCAAAAGCCTAGTGTATCTCAATTCGAGTCCAACTTTCATCTAATCCTAAAGTCTAACTTTCATCCGTTTCCTAAATTTCGAATAGACTTCAAAAATGTATCCCGTCAATCGTTCTGAAATCTCTTAGTATCGAAAATTTTCCACGATCGCTTTGTTTCTATTATTTGTGCTTTTCCGCCCTTTTATACAATTCTGATGCTTTACCTTCCATTTTTATCCTAGGAAATGGCTGCCCCTCGTACTCGCGCACAGGCTGCTCTCCGTATGCGTCAGCTTACCATAGATAATCAAACTAGGGAGATTGCGACCTTGAAGGCGCAACTGACAAAGGAAAAGCTTGAGAAACTGGAGCTTAGTGAGACTAGTCACATACTTGAAACCGAGATACAGCGGTTGTCCCATCATCTAGACTTGGCTGAGAGCCAGCTGCTGCAGATATCGACCGACTCCGCTCGCATCACGCGTTTGGCTACACTTAACAGAGACTTATTGGAGAGAGTGGAGAAAGAGCGAGGGCGTGCTGCTCAGGCCCGTCAGCGCCAGGAGGAGTTCATCGCCAGGCAGGACCAGTATATTTCAAAGATCCACGGAGCTATGGATAGGCTTCAAAAGCAAAATAACTACCTACATTCAGTGATAGAGAATATGGAGGAGGAAGAAGTAGCACCGATGGAGGTGGTTGGAAACGACAGTGCCAGTGACAGCGATGGCGGAGAGATGTTAGATTAGATTAGCATTGTAATAAAATATTAGATTGTGGAAAAAAAAATTTGTGGCTAAAAAAAAATTAAAAAAAATAAAAATAAAATATTATCTGAATCAAATTATTTTGAAACTTTCTATTTACTTTCTATTATTGCACATTAACAATTTGACGAGTATCTTATCAATAAAAATGTTTTTTTATAGGAAACCAGTATGGATCTCCAAAGTGTTATAAATGAACTTCAAAAACAACTTCAGGAAAACGAGTCAGAAATTAAAATACTGAAAGAAAAGAATGAAAAACTCGAAAGAGATAACTACCAGTTAGATGGGAATAACGTGTGCATGGGGGAGGATCTTCGAGAGGCCAGAGTCGAAGAGAAGAAACTACGTGAAGACGTTAGACGTTACGCCGCTTATCTTCTAGATCATCTGGAGTCGGAGCGTCAGCACGAAATCACGAAGCAAGAGTTGAAGAACGCGCAAGATAGGGTTTTTACGCTTCAAATTCAGAAAGATAGTCTTCTCAAAACCCAACGCCGTCTTCAAGGGCGGATTGAAGAGCAAGAAATCGATGAGAAAGTAAGCCAATCAACAATACAAGAGCTGCAGGAACAAGTTAACCACCTTGATCATCAAAATACACAACTGCAGAATTTCATTGAGCATCTGCAAAATGAAATGATCAATATGGAGGAACTAATGGAGCAAATGGAAGCCAACCCAGCGGAGGAAGAAGTTAATGAAGAAATAGGGGATGGGGAAGTGTTAGACGAGTAGGGAGAGAGAGTTTTAGAATAGGCTTCGATTGCATCTAGAAACATTGGATTAAACATTTGTTTGAAAAATATTTGTTTGTATGAAAAATCTTACAATTTAATTAAATTATCTCTTTGATTAGATATGGTGGCAAACAATTTAATAAAATACATGTTTATAGGATATGGCAGGCAGACCTCCCCGTCACAACCATAATCCTCGTGGCGACAATCAAAACGAGAATCCACCACCACCACCACCACCCAGGGTGAACCTCAGCCAAGAGGATATGATGGCAATAGCAACTATCGTAGCCGCTACATTGCAAGGAATTGTGAATCCCCTTGCCAATGCCATACAGCCACCACCTGAACCACAACCCCAGGGAGTTAAGTACCATTACAAATCTCTCAGGAGGAACCGAGTTCCAACCTTAGATGGAAACCCAAACCCAGAAGTCAGTCATAACTGGCTTAAAAACGTCGAATCACAACTACACTTACTGGAGGTACCTGAAGAATTGAGAGTAGAGGTTGTGGCACCGTTGCTAGAGGATCGAGCTAGGAAATGGTAGGAGACTGTGTCACCATCTTTGGCGGAAGTGGAGGAAATCACATGGCAGATTTTTAAGAAAGAATTTCTGAAGCAATACTATCCGGCCGAGTTTCGTCTACAAAAGCTAAATGAATTTGAAAATTTCAGACAGTCACCGGACATGACGGTAATGGAATACACGTCGAGATTTAATGATCTGGTAATTTATGTCCCCACAATTATGCCTGACGAAACCATGAAGATGCATCGTTTCAAAAAGGGACTCAACAGCCGAATTCAGTCGGCACTGGCAGTATTCAAACCTAGCGGTTTTGCAGATTTAATGGGAGCTGCAATGAGCGCAGAAACTGATATCAAGAGGCGAGAAGAAGAAAACAAGAACAAAAGGCCGATGATCAATCAATCTATTCAGAATGGTCCCAAGTTTAAGAAAACAAACTATTCAGGAGGGTCTTTCAAAGGGAGTTCTGGCAATACTGGCAATAGAGAAGGGAAGTGGTGTGACACCTGTAAACAGTATCATATCGGAGAATGCTATCGGAAGTCAGGGGCATGTTTTAAGTGCGGAAAAGTGGGCCATCGAATTAGAGATTGTCCAGACAACAAGGACAAAGGGACGGGGCCTAGCAAACAACAAGAAAACAAGACTAATGCTCGGGTCTATGCAATAACCCAAGAGTAAGCCGATAACAGCAACGAAGTGGTGGCAGGTACCAGCTTACGCAATAAAATACCTGCATATACTTTATTTGATTGTGGTGCCACACATTCATTTGTGTCTAGAAGATTTTCCAAGAAGCTTAAACTTGAGCATGATATTCTTAGTGAACCGTTAAGAGTAGCAACACCTGCCAGCAAAACAATTGAAACTCAGAAAGTGTATCGAAACAGTGAAATTTGTATCAATGAACAAACTTTTGAAGTGGAATTATTTCAACTCAATATGGTTGAGTTTGAAATTATCCTCGGAATGGGCTGGTTAGCTAAAAACCATGCCATTGTGGACTGTCAAAAGAAAGAAATTAGACTTCAGACTCCTACTAAAGAGGAAGTCTTATTTCACGGGAAATCCAAAGAAAGAAAATTCCTACTGTCAGCTTCGCAAGCCTGGAAGGCTATAAATGGAGGAGAAGAAATTTACCTGGCAGTAATCAATGAAGTCAAAGAAGAAGAAGTCCCAAAGTTGGAGGAAATTCCAATTGTTCAAGAATTTTCAGATGTTTTTCCTGAGGAACTACCGGGTGACATACCCGATAGAGAAATAGAATTTGAAATCAATTTGGTCCCTGGTGCTGCACCAATATCAAAGGCACCATACCGAATGGCTCCAGCTGAATTGAAGGAGTTAAAGGAGCAACTCCAAGAATTGCTGGACAAGAAGCAGATTCGCCCCAGTGCATCCCCATGGGGAGCCCCAATGCTTTTTGTAAAGAAAAAGGACGGAAGCATGAGACTATGCATCGACTACAGGGAGTTGAACAAGATCACCATAAAGAATAAGTACCCACTCCCAAGAATAGATGATCTTTTCGATCAGTTAAAGGGAGCCAAGGTCTTCTCAAAACTAGATCTGAGATCTGGTTACCATCAGTTGAAGGTCAAAGCGGAAGACATCCCTAAAACTGCTTTCAGGACGAGATATGGACATTACGAATTCACGATAATGCCTTTTGGTCTAACAAATGCTCCTGCAGCATTCATGGACCTTATGAATCGGGTATTCAAACCATATCTCGATAAGTTTGTAGTTGTCTTCATAGATGATATCTTTGTGTACTCACCAAATGAAGAAGAACACAAAGAGCATCTGCGTCTCACTTTGCAGACACTTCGAGAAAAGGAACTATACGCCAAATTCAAGAAATGTGAATTTTGGTTAAAAAGTGTGGCTTTCTTAGGGCATATAATTTCTGAATTAGGAGTGTCAGTAGACCCTAAGAAGGTAGAGGCAATCAAGGATTGGCCACAACCAAAGACAGTGACTGAAGTAAGGAGTTTTATGGGATTAGCGGGCTATTATAGAAAATTTGTGGAAGGATTTTCTTCGATAGCCATTCCACTTACCAAACTTACTCAGAAAAATTCGAAATTCATTTGGAATGAAGCTTGTGAAAAGAGTTTCGAAACCCTGAAGACAAAACTCGCATCCACACCAGTACTCATTCTTCCCGAGGATGGTAAGAATTTCACTGTATACAGTGACGCATCAAAGGAAGGATTGGGGTGTGTGCTTATGCAAGTGGGTCAGGTAATCGCTTATGCCTCACGGCAATTGAAACCATATTAGCAGAATTACCCCACTCATGACTTGGAGTTAGCCGTAGTAGTATTTGCACATAAAATCTGGAGGCACTATCTTTATGGGGTAAAATGCGAAGTTTTTACTGATCACCAGAGCCTCAAGTACATTTTCACTCAAAAGGAATTAAACATGAGACAAAGAAGATGGATGGAACTTCTCAAAGACTATGACCTATCAATCAATTACCATCCGGGTAAGGCAAATAAAGTGGCAGATGCGTTGAGTCGAAGGAACCCTGGGAAGGTGAACTTAAATTCCCTGTCAGTGCAACCAAATCTCCGAGAGACCATCAAGTTGAAGCAGAGTCAAGACACCTCCATCCTAAGAATTAAAGAACAAATCCAAGGAGGAAAAGTTCCAGAATTTCAAATTGATAATGATGGTATCCTTTGGATGAAAGGACGATTGTATGTACCAAACATCGATGGAATTCGAGAAGAGGTAATGGCTGAGGCACATAAATCAAGATTTTCAGTACATCCAGGGAGTACCAAGATGTATAGAGACTTGAAGAATAATTACTGGTGGAACGGTATAAAGAAAGACGTAGCTGTCTTTGTTGCAAAGTGTTTAGTCTGTCAACAAGTCAAGGCGGAACATCAAAGGCCTGGAGGACTTTTACAGCCATTGGAGATACCAGAGTGGAAGTGGGATAACATTTTTATGGATTTCATAGTAGGACTACCACGATCAAGACAGGGTCACGATGGGATCTGGGTAATCATTGACAGATTGACCAAGTCTGCCCATTTCTTGCCAGTACGGATGAATTATAATCTGGAAAAATTAGCCACTTTGTATATGGACAACATAGTGAGGCTACATGGAGTCCCGGTAAGTATATTGTCTGATAGAGACCCAAGATTTGTATCAAGATTTTGGAAGAGTTTCCAAAAGTCTATGGGAACCAAGATTACTCTCAGTACAGCCTATCATCCTCAGACTGATGGCCAAACTGAGAGGACAATTCAGACCCTTGAAGACATGTTGAGGGCATGTGCAATGGATTTTCATGGAAATTGGAGTGAGCAGTTAACGTTGATAGAGTTTGCCTACAATAACAGCTACCACAGTAGCATCGAAATGGCTCCGTACGAGGCACTGTATGGTCGAAAATGTAGATCGCCCTTATATTGGGATGAAGTCGGAGAAAAAGCTATTACCAGGCCAGAGCTCATTCAAATAAATGTTGATAAAGTGGCCATAATCAAGGAAAGACTCAAGGCAGCTCAGGACAGACAAAAGAGTTGGGCTGATTTGAAAAGAAGACAATTGGAACTAGAGATCGGAAAAAAAGCTTATGTCAAGGTCTCACCAATGAAAGGAGTGGTACGGTTCAGTAAATCTGGGAAGTTAAATCCAAGGTATGTGGGACCGTTCGAGATACTGGAGAATGTGGGAACTTTAGCTTATCAACTGGCTTTACCACCTGAGATGTCCAGAGTACATAATGTTTTCCACATCTCACAACTACGGAAATATGTCCCGGACCCAAGTCATGTACTTAAAGTTACACCACTGATGATCGAAGGTAATCTGAATGAGGAACTCAAATATGAAGAAGTCCCTATTCGCATAGTGGACACAAAAGACCAAGTGTTGAGACACCGGACCATCCCATATGTCAAAGTACAGTGGTCAAATCATACCGAAAGGGAGGCCACTTGGGAACTTGAAGAAAAGATGCGCTCACAATACCCTTATTTATTCAACAGTTCAAGCTGATCCAAGTTTCGGGGACGAAACTTTCAATAAGGAGGGAGGGATGTGAGAACCCGGAAATTTCGACCGAATCAAATCAAGTAAGTAATATGAAAATTACTTAAAATAAGTTCAGCAATTCTCGTTTCAACTAAACAACTTGAACAATAACTTAAATTTTATCAAATGTAACTCGAGAAAGTAGATTTTAAGCTCGAGGAATAGTTCATCGGGATGCTAAGCTGCAACTAACCGCATTCATTGAAGAGTTTTCATGGGAGGAGTAAAACCCCAGCTCAAGGACGCAAACTTCCAGCTCGAAGAAACTCAACCAAGCTTGTCCTAACAAGACCATAAAGGGAGCTAAAAGATGAGCTAAAAGTTTGGACAAATTGAGTATGCAAGAAATGACTTATGATTAAACCCATAAGAGAGCTAAGGGATTAAGCTAAGGGTTAAGAAAAATTTAATATGCATGGGAGTTTGGGTAATCATTCTAGAACTTGAAAATGCATGGGATTTTGGAGAATTCAAGAATGAATCTTTGAACCATCATAATGAACACCATTATGGCAATTCTTGGAGACCAAGTGGTCGACCATGGGGTATGCCAAGGGGCAATTTGTGGCCTATAAATACTAACCCAAAGTTGGAGGAAAAGTGCTCCAAAACTCAAGCCAAGTTTCGGTTTTCCCTTCCCCTCACCCTCCCAAGTTTTCGGTCAAGTAAGCAAGGAAGAAATTTTGTGCGGTTCAGTGCAGAATTTTTGCGTCAAGGTGCTGCTTAATTTTAGACTATATTCGTTGAAGTCGCGCCGAAGTGCTGCCAAATTTTCGGAAGACAAGTTTGTGCCAAAGTTTACAATTTTCGAAATCTTCCTACAAAAATCTGTAAGTGGGCTTTTGTTACTTGGTTCATTTCTATTTTAAAATTTAAATAATGTATGGTGCCATGTATGTTTTTTTCTTTCGAAAATATCATGAGATGCATGTCCACCTATTTTTCGAAAATCAGTGTTATGATTTGAATCTCCGATCGATCATGTGTTTTCTTTTGTTCTTCGAATTCTTTGATTCCGTTGCATCTGTCTGAAATTCTGATAAGTTCTGTCCGTTAAAAATCTGAAATCTTTGTTACACTGTTACGAGTCAATTGGAAATAGGACGAGAATTGTGATTCTGTCTGGCCCCTAATGGTGGGTAGAAAACCATTTCTGTTTGGCCCCTAATGGTGGGTATAAAACCATTTCTGGCCTCACCCCTTAGAGGACTAACATATTGGGGACAATTTGACCATGTAAATATGATGAGTAACAGTGTTTTGTTTGTTCTGATATGATCTGTTCTGAGGAATCTGTTTCGTTCTGAAATATCTGTCTCATGTTCGTTTCTGTTATGATAAATTAAGTAGTAAGATTTGAAAGATTGTTAAAGAATTGTTTTAAAGACTTATGTTCTATATGTATCTTTGAAAATCGATCGACCCCCCACTTGCTGAGTGTTTCCCAAAACACTCATCCCTTACAATTTCAGATAAAAATGAAGAAAAACTGAATGAGGAGGAGCAGGAAGCGTTCTGGGGATGGTGATCGAAAGAAAAGTTCAAGAACTGAGAATCTTATTCTTTTCCTCTGTTTCGTTTCCGCAAAACTCTGATGTATTTTTAATTCTATTTTCAGTGTAAAGACAATGTTTAATTTATGAAAAAGACTGGTTTTTGGCATTTCGATACGAGGCTTAATTGTTTTCAAGTAATTGTTAAACAATGCCGGATGTCACCGATACTTCGGACTCGGGGCGTGACAACGGCGCAAGATCAGCCGCAACCCATCCATAAAATGTCTTAGCTTCTCTCGGGAATCATTAGAAATCTGGGGCACAAAGTCACATCCCCTCTCGAATTTCCTGACAAACTCTGCCACATTGTTGTCTCCCTGCCGCAGCGTCATTAACTCCTTGGTCAGGCGGGAGCGTACTTCCTCAGTGAAGTACTTGGAGTAGAAGACCTTCTTAAAACCATCCCAGGTCAGTGTTTGCAGGTTCCTGACATTGATGCACTCCCACAAAATCTGGCGTCTCCTGTCAGCAGGAAAATGGCACACCTGACCCTATCTGCGTCCTGCAGCTCCATAAAAGAAAAGATTACATCGATGTACTTAATCAATCTTTCTGCTATCATCGGGTCAGTAGTCCTTGGGGGAACTCCTTCGGATCCATCCTCCTGAACCTCTCGTAAACTGCCTTCGGTCTAGGCCTCACACCTTTATCCACTATAGTTTGGTTCCTCGCAAACTGTACGAAGAACTGAGTCATCCCTGCAAGCATTTGAGCCTTGATATCTGGGGGTGGACGAGGAGGAGTTACCCTCTCCCCGTCCTGAGCTTCTCTGTCCTCCTCCCTATCCCCACGGGCAACCATACGTCTAGGAGGCACAGTGTTCTAAAATTTCCCCAACACGTAAACCCAATATGCATGAACATAATATCAATATCATAGGATGCACGCAGTTTGAATTTAAATATGCACATGCTGAAATCATGACTTGATGCTTACTACATGAAATAATTTAAAACCTTAAAACTTTCAGACTTGAGGTGTGCTTTCGTGAGCATTTCGCAACTGGCAGTAGGCATAACCCTTTACAAAAACACCGCTCTGATACCAACTCTAACGTACCGTACTTTTAAACTATTTTAAAATTTGCGGAAAATAAAAATTTTCTTAAATAAGAAATAAACGTTCGACTTCTGATTTAAAATAAACTGTTCATCCAAATATAACCGCAATAAAAGATCACGAATAAAGTTTTCTAAAACCCCTAAAATTACTAACCTCCCTAAATTTAAAACAAAATACACAAGTGTTAAACTTTTGAAAGTTTAAAATCTTAAAATCACCTAATAATTAAATTAGACTTAAAATGCTAATACCTAATAAATCATTTAAATGCCATTTTCTTGGCTTGAAATAAAATAACTCATTTTAAAATCGTCTAAATCGTCGCTGGTCTCATTTCCCTCGATCCCGCATCGAATAATCGTCTGCAAAATGAAACTCGAGAAAACATTAGCAATTTCATGAATCACGCATCACTAAAATCATTTTAAATTTAAATAACTAATTTAGCAGTTTAAATAATGCATGGATTTTGCGTGTACTGAATTTGGGTTCTACAAGTGGAGCCGCATAATTTGTCGACCTCAAAAACATGACATCATGGCGAATAGTGGGTGGAAGGCCATCCATGAAATGCCTCAGTTCCTCAATAGCATCTCTGGCGATGAGTGATATGAAGTGACAACCCCTACAGAACCTTTTTATAAACTCAGTCACAGACATGTCTCCCTGACAAAGACTCATTAACTCCCTCTTCAAACATCTTCTGACGTCAGCAGTAAAGTATTTCTCGTAAAAGATGTCCTAGAATTGTGTCCAGGTAATGGTGATGTAAGACCCCAAAAGAAAAACACAATAATAATTAAGATTAATTAATAATATATGCTTTTATATGTATAATTTAAGTAAATATTATAAATTATATATACCTATTAGGTGTACATATATATATACACCATAATACAGTAAAAAAATATGCATGTATAGTGATAAGGTAAATGCAATATAATATAATAAATGTCACATCAAACTTTTATGCAAATATATGGTTGTATTTCTAATTGTCTCCAACACTTTTATTATGTCTCCCCTAGACCCAGGATAAACTACTATATAAAGGAAGAAATATACAGGAAGTGAAACCATCAGATTCACACGTATTCACCGTAAGTCTTCTTTTAAGTTGCAAGCTTCGGCTAAAGGTAATAATTATCTATTCACATTTTTTATTATTAAGGGAAATAAAGTATGGAATCTCTTATGAAATAATATGCTTACAATTGTGTAAGTTTAAGCTTTAAAATAATATAGCATGGATTGATTAAAGATGTAAGCCTACTGTATATATCATATATATGTACATTATAACATGTTAAATTATTTGTTTTCAAAATTTGATGCCACATATATAACTTTAAATTTACCTTTGAAACTTACTGAAATTGGAATCTCAAATTATGTAAATATATTTTAGGACATAATGACTATGATAATTAAGATTAGAGCTAATAACTAGCGACTGTAGTTTAATCTAATGGTTCCTCTGACCTTTAGATAATTTTGGGAAATAATAATGATAAAAATATGCCTAAAGAATTTAATAAAGTTACACTTTAATTTTACATATAAATATTTGAAATATATTATTTCAATAATGCTAACTTTAATGATTCAAGATGTATAACTAGTTAAGTTAGAAGAGTGATACTTATAGAAAATATAAATTCTATATTTAATGAAATGAACTACAAATTATGATATAAATGAATGCTTTTGTGACATTCTTGTAGAGTTATCGTGATTTACAAGTCGATCTATACCTTAAGTAATTAAAAAAAAGATATGTTATTATCGGATAATATGCATATAATCGTAGTGTTTGAAATTTTTTGAACATGGATTATATGACATTTATTTCTCTACGTGGATTAATTTGTGACATTGTATAAACATCGATGCGCGGAAATAAAAACATATTTTACACACACATATTTTTTGTATTTATGTAGGATTGATGCATGAAATGACATTTCATTACATGTTGAGCCTTGATTCTATTGATGACCATTTTGATATCGTGTGTATGGTTGATGTGATTGTTGGGATGATACGGAGCTGTGACTAGCTCGAGACATGTTGCAGGCCGATAAGGCGCAGTATGTCCATAATCCCTGGCGAGCTGATCGGCACACGGTAGTAGACTGACGAAGGAGTGGTTACTAGAGCAGTGTAGCCGAGCCTTTCCTGTTGATCGAGATGTTGTGTTGCATTTACTGATTGTGCAGCTTTCAATATTCCATTTACCCATGCATGTGCGTTTACCTGATCATGCATCACATCCACATATCATGCATTACGTTACATGATTTTTATTTGGTTTTCTCATACTGGGTTATTACTCACCATCTCGAGGGCAGTTACTATTTTGTGTGTGGATGGTATTCCAGTAATCATGGCATTAATAGTTCTACTTAGTGAGGAAGGGAGTGAGAAATCTACTCATGTGATTATGTACGTAAATGGGATTCATATGCTAATTGAAGAAATTACGTATGAGTTTCTTGGACTTCTAGTAGAAGAGAGTAAGGAGCTGACTGCGGCATCCATTCCAGTGAGAGTTAATTGGAGTTTACACTTCCCTCTGCATCCTATGTGACGTCATGCATACATATTTATAATGATGCGTGTGTATATATATATTTACTCGTCGCGTTTTGTTATTAAATCTCGACGAGATAATTCATTATGTTTAATTATAATTGCTAGAATATTTTGATGTAATGTAAACTTTAGATTATTTTAATAATTATGTAATGGTCACCATGTCATAAATATAATGAAAAATTTTCCGCTATATTTGATATTCCAGCAATTATTCTCATATATTGCATGATAATTACTAGTGAATGTCAAGAGCCCTACACGTGGCTAAATCAACACCCTGCTCAGCTCCTTCCCACCAAAGAGAAGCATCATCCCCCATATAACTAGCACACCTAACTCGATCAGCATCTCCTATATTCAGATAGCGGAAATGCACCTCAAGGGACCTGATCCAACTGTGGGGACCCGGACGCTAATTCATTTCTTAATCATCTTTAGGAATAATTGGATCAATTAAATAAACTGGGTCTAAATTTTTTTTTTTAAATACAAGTGTGGAACAAAATAGAATCAGTCTGATATAAACAGCAACATAAAAGTACAAGTCTTGTACAAATACATGAAAGTCAAACTAGGGTTCAATCACTACACGTCAAGTGCTGAAACCTATTCTACTTCTGGGTCCGAATCTCCACGCTAACAATGATCTCTCATCCTCTTCTCGACCCTGATCTTGTCCACCTGTTGTCATGCACACATACAAACACAACAACAGCCGGATAACTCCGGCGAGAATATAATTCCCAGTATAAATAATGTATACATGCAATTCATATAAAATCATATACAAAAGCATATAACAGGTATCAATAGCATGTATCAAATCTGAAAACATGAAATGATATAAAGCGATAAATCAAACTCTTTGACTCATCATTTCTGACTCGACTCTGATCTAGTCTAGTCTAGGGATCCCGGTTCCCGGACGTTGGCATATCATATCGAATCTCTGCAATAGAAATCGATCTACTCCTAAGCAACATCGATATAACCAAACATCCATTGTCTAGGCCACCTCTGCCCAAGACTTGGCACCTCTGCCAATGACTCGTTCTCGACATCTATCTTATATTCTCTGCTTTTCTATAAATCAATAGAATAAGCATATACATTCAAGTAATACAAAGTATTAACACAATAACAAACAAGTATGTGGTTTAGGGAAACTCAAGTCAAATATGACTCGAGTCGATCTCTCGGCTAACATTGATTTATACCTTTCTTTCGTTGGGGTTCGGCTCTGATCTGTCTTCGAAGCCTTCGATATCAATCTGGAATGAAATATTCGAGGAATACGATAACAACGTGTATCCCAATCAATACCAGATATAATTAAACACAATCTAATTCTGTTTCGACGGCATAACATCGCAATCTTGAAATATCGATAATACAAAATCAGTATATACCAATCCCAATAACTCATAATCAATCAACAAACATAATCTGATACCAAATCTGTATAATCTCAATCACATCAACTCTGAAATTGATAACAATTCCATACGGTATCCGTTCTTCAATCCGGTTTCAATTATACGATGTCTAATATCTCAAGAACACCATATATCAGTAATATCAAGATTTCTTCCATATCATAATTTAAAATCATATCATAACATAAGAAAACTTACGTCCAGTTGAAGCTCTCGTCAATAGAAACACGGTACTGAAGTCGGATTGAAAATCAGACGGTCGGATTTTGCTTAAATCACCAATCTATGATTTTTAAGTTCCTGGAAGCTTTCTCCTAAGATTCTCTCGTTTTCATGGTGGAGGAATGAAGGAAATGAATTTTGTATATATCAAGTTGCATGGCCAGTGTAATGCCCGAGATTTTATATCGTGTTAAATTACGATTATTGATTTTAATCGAGATAATTATGAAAGGGCTAACCGAGACACGAAATGAGATCGCGGGTGAAAAGTGATGTGCGAGGACAGTAGCATCGACGCACATGCACGACCGGATGCGCGCACATGCGCCAAACAGGCAGAAGACCTCGCGCATATGCGCGGAAGATGTCGCGCATATGCGTGAAGCCTATGCGAGTAACTCCAGAGAGTCTCGCGCATATGCGCGGAGATTAGTCGCGCATATGCGCGAGGCTATGTGCATGATACGCGCGGAGACCGAGTGTCTCGCGCATATGCGCCG
Organism: Primulina tabacum; assembly: GCF_025594145.1. Lineage (NCBI taxonomy): Eukaryota > Viridiplantae > Streptophyta > Magnoliopsida > Lamiales > Gesneriaceae > Primulina > Primulina tabacum. Next base: position 34,185,821 of record NC_134552.1, read on the forward strand.
ATTGGGGTCGCGCATATGCGCGAGACGTGTGCTACAAAGATTAAGCCACTCGTCCTTTTGCTTGTACGTGGGTGTATATATATATATATACAAACGTAAATCTTGAGTGAAAGTCGAGAAAAGGCCGAGGGAATATTTTGATTTGAAATTGAAGATTTGGGATCCGTCCGTCCGAACTTGAATCCGAGTACGACACCGTGTTCCTAGCGATGACAGCTACAACTGGGCTTAAGTTTTGTTACGTTTTGACATGTTTTGAAATTATGATGTTGTCAGAATTAAATGAAATTCATATATGATGTTCTTGACATGTTAGACATCATAGAATCGAAGTCAGATTAAAGAATAGACTGTTTATGAAATTTTTATGACTTTCAGAGTTGATTTAGTTGAGATTCTATATCAGAATTGTGTTATTATTCAGATTATGAGTTGTACTGATACTCGTTATGAATTCTGGCATTATATCTGTGATGTTGAGATAGACGGGGTTATCGTGGCTGTATTGTTATGCCGTCGAAACATCAGTAGATTGATATTGATCAGATTCAGTATTGATTGAGATTGATCAGATTCACAAATGATTTCGATTGTATCGTGATATCATTAATATGAATTAGATTGTACCTTGTTCAGATATGGATCAGATTATATACCGATTTGAGTATTGATCAGAACAGGTCTTGAATTGAGTATATACTGATATGGTATTTATATGATTGTCATTATCAGATTGGATATGGACAAAGTTGACTTCAATACTTCGTTTTCGTCGGATCGAGAAGATAAAGGTATAAATAAATGTTGATTCGGGATTGCACAACTCGAGTTAGGTTTGACTTGAGTTTCCCAAAATCACATACTTTACTTTATCGCATTGATATTTGCAGATTATCAGATTGATATGTTTAGTCTATTGAATTATAGCAGAGCCAGAGTTTGAGTCTAGGGCAGATAAGCCTAGCTAGGGCAGAATCGCTGAGTCTTTGTCAGAACCGCGTAGACTCTAGACTTACGGTGTATCGATGAGCTTAGATGTAGATCGACGTCTATTGTAGACATTCGATACAGCATACCAAAGTCTAAATTAAACCGGGATCCCTAGATTAGAATGAGAGAATGAGCGGGGTAGAGTGAGTTTTCTTTCTTGCATGTGATTGCTAGCATGAGATTTATTTTAATGTTGACTTACATTGTGTGTGCTAGCATGGAATTATGCTTTACTGCTTTGAAATACATGGTTACCTGATTATCTGATTTGAATTGGTATTATGTATTATTGAGTATGAATCAGATTTGATTCTTGATCAGCAGTAAGATGATCAGAGAAAGATTGGAACAGATTTGTAGTATTTGAGTACTAATGTTTTGATAAGCAGATATACCTCCACGGAGAATTCCAGAAAGGGGTAGTACTTATACTGAACAGATAGATGTATAATAAAACTCAGATGGAAATACAGTTGGAAGAGTTTCAGTTATTTCATCCGCCGATTCTGAGTGGTATCGAGACGTCTGAAGATTGTGAGAACTGGTTTGATGACATAGAAATACTGTTTGAATTACTTGATTATTCAGATGAGCAGAGAATTAAACTGATATTCCACCAGTTACGAGAAGCCGCCAGAAGTTGGTGGATTACAAGTAAAAGAATGCTAGAACAGAAAGGTACAGTGATTTCGTGGGAAATATTCAGAACTGAATTTTATCGAAGATTTTTCTCAGTTTTGTACCGGGAGGACAAGAAAGCAGAGTTTGAGAACTTGAGACAAGGTCAACTGAATATTGAAGGATATGTTGCTAAATTCTCTACTCTACTGCGTTTTGCTCCTAATATAATTGGAAATGATGAAGCTGTAGCGGATCAGTTCATCAGAGGATTGAACTCGGAGATAGTTGCATTGATGAATATGCAGCGACCTTATCATTTCGCTGATGCCTTGAGTAAAGCGAAGAGAGCGGAGGCGAGTCTGATTAGACAACTAAAAAGGGTGTGTGCGATGCAACCCCAGACACAGCCATCCCCTCTCCGAGTTGATCGCGGCAGCACGAGTGGAAAGCAAGATTTGCTGAAAGCTCGAAAGAAACCATTCAAGAAGTTAAGGAGCGGACTGAGCTGTTCAACTAGCTCCAGTGGTTCCAGCCCAAGTTATACTGGAGTGTATTGCAGGATTTGCGGAGGGAGACATTCCACAGAGCAATGCCAGGGAGTGACTGGTAGTTGTCGTATCTGCCGACAGCCGGGACACTTTGCTAGAGTTTGTCCCCAGAGAGATTCCCGCAGATTTCAGGGAGCTGGACCATCTGGTGGTAGTGACCGAGGAACAGACCCAAGAGGCACTTGATGATATAGTGGCAGGTACTGTTCTTTTATGATTATATTGCATATGTATTGATATATATTAATGCATTTCTTACGATTGTCTTTGACTGAGTTGCATTGATATATACGGTACCTGTTGGGTCTGTATTGCTGTAGTATTAATCTTTGTACCTTCTGGGAAAGAAAAATTGATATCAGCGATTTCTGTGATATATTGTATACTACAGTAAGATGAGAATGAGATCGAGTTGAATTATGATGTACTTGTGTTTTCTGATTTGATTGCATTATTGATATTAATATGTTGAACAAGTACAGAACTATTAGAGATGCCTTTTAGGAGAATATAAGATTCAGACCAGATATGGCTGATGAGTAGAGATTCCACAGTAAGGATTCTAGATCTAGAATTCCTTTGATATCTATGTGTTGTCTATGACTCGATCGATACAGAAAGGAACAGATGATATCCTTATGTATTCAGTAGATGTACTGAAATCGAGCCTAGCATTGGCAGATTTGCCAGTAATGTACGAGTTGGCGGATATTTGCCCAGATAAGATTTAAGATTTTCTTTATATCAGAAAGATATATTTCCGAATTGAGATCAGGTACTGTTTGTGCTTTAGAATTCAGTACAGAATGATATTAAATGTACATAATGACACTGAATGAATTGAAAGAATTGAAAGATCAGTGGAAGAGTACCGACCAGGAGTTACATCTTATTTAGTGTTTCTCTCTGGCATGTTTCATTATGTTCAGAGATATTCTGATGATTTCATGCTCGTTGTATCTATGATATTTTGATATATTCGTAGCATCTGATTGATTGAATCGAATAACTGAAGATTGAATGGAATATTCTGAGAACTGTGATTATTGTATACAGAAATTATTCAGATGTGAATTCTGCTTGAAACAAATTGTATTCAGAGTATGAGATATCGGAAGTTAGTATACCGATTGTTCTTGACACAGTTAAAATTGTGATCCGTGACTGAGAACGATACCGATATCAAAAATATCAGAGAATTTATTTTGTCAGAGTGGGCAGATTATATTATCCGAGTATATTTTGAACTGCTTGAGAATTGTTAGCTTCTAGATCAGTATAGATTATTGATATTCCGAATCTGATTTGATAGTACGGTTATTCTGAGTCAGTGTTTGATACAGATTATTCAAACCGAATCAGAACTGAATTCAAGAATTACGGCAGTTCAGAGATTTAATCAGAATGTTCAGAACTTAAATTCGATAATCAGAGCAGAACATCGATCAGAGTGACAGATATGTGATTTTTATTGTATGAGAATGATTATCTTGTAATGTCAAATGTTTCAGAAGTGTACAACAGAATTTGATATCGATAGTCAGAACCGAATACCAGGTAGGTATTTTTCTTTAATTTATATTATTAACTGATTATTTATACCAAATAGTTCGAATTGGAAATGACAGATAGGGTCAGGAGCGCACAGGAATGGATTCAGTAGTCGTTCAGGTAACAGAAAGTATATGATAATTCGAACAGATAGTTTTGATATAGACAGATTAAATCAGTTGTGATAGAATTGGTACTGAAATGTTGGCAGAACTTGTACTGAAATGTCTGAACCGCCAATAAATGAAGATAGAAAGATAGAAATCAGAAGAGTTATTACAGAATTTTTATATTTCTGACTAGACATGGGGAGTATATTTCGATGAATTTCGTAATGAGATTACTGTAATACTTTCCAGATTGTGATGTAATATGATTGTGATTAACAGATTGTTCAATCTATATCTATTAGTTTGTACCAGATAACGTACAAACATGACCAAATGACACAGATCGATGTCAGAAAAGTGGTCAGAATAACTAGAATGCCGAAGTAGAGTATATCAGATTGTGATTTTGCTTGATTTTGTGCTTTTGGCAGAATGTATAGCATGATTTTATCTATGAGTTATAGATTGACGGATAGTTGGAGTGAACTATCTAGATACTGGAGGATATCCAGGAACTGTAGTGCTGGATTTTAGCACTAGTGACCTGATGGCTTGTCAATGTATGAATTACTGTATAATGATAGCTATCAAACGAGTATTGATATAGCCACAGATAAGACATTGTACAGTGAGTACTGCAGATTTCCGCTGAATGGGAATGATATTACGGTGACATTTGAGATTGAATTTGATAACAGCTGATGATATTGATTTGGTATGAGCTGTTGATTGGTATATACGGATGTTGTATAGCCAGTAATTGCAAGTAATTTGATCAGAACGGTTTGATAGAATGAATTTTCTGAAGTAACCTCTATTATACATTCCTTCCTTATCTGATTTGATTGTCTGTGATTTTGAGGACGAAATCATATCTTAGAGGGGGAGAAATGTAATGCCCGAGATTTTATATCGTGTTAAATTACGATTATTGATTTTAATCGAGATAATTATGAAAGGGCTAACCGAGACACGAAATGAGATCGCGGGTGAAAAGTGATGTGCGAGGACAGTAGCATCTGCGCACATGCGCGACCGGATGCGCGCACATGCGCCAAACAGGCAGAAGACCTCGCGCATATGCGCGGAAGATGTCGCGCATATGCGCGAAGCCTATGCGAGTAACTCCAGAGAGTCTCGCGCATATGCGCGAGGCAATGTGCATGATACGCGCGGAGACCGAGTGTCTCGCGCATATGCGCCGATTGGGGTCGCGCATATGCGTGAGACGTGTGCTACAAAGATTAAGCCACTCGTCCTTTTGCATGTACGTGGGTGTATATATATATATATACAAACGTAAATCTTGAGTGAAAGTTGAGAAAAGGCCGAGGGAAGATTTTGATTTGAAATTGAAGATTTTGGGATCCGTCCGTCCGAACTTGAATTCAAGTACGACACCGTGTTCCTAGCGACAACAGCTACAACTGGGCGTAAGTTTTGTTACGTTTTGACATGTTTTGAAATTATGATGTTGTCAGAATTAAATGAAATTCATATATGATGTTCTTCACATGTTAGACATCATAAATCGAAGTCAGATTAAAGAATAGACTGTTTACGAAATTGTTATGAATTTCAGAGTTGATTTAGTTGAGATTCTATATCAGAATTGTGTTATTATTCAGATAATGATTTGTATTGATATTGGTTAAGAATTCTGGCATTATATCTGTGATGTTGAGATAGACGGGGTTATCGTGACTGTATTGTTATGCCGTCGAAACATCAGTAGATTGATATTGATCAGATTCAGTATTGATTGAGATTGATCAGATTCAGTAATGATTTCGATTGTATCGTGATATCATTGATATGAATTAGATTGTACCATGTTCAGATATGGATCAGATTATATACCGATTTGAGTATTGATCAGAACAGGTCTTGAATTGAGTATATACTGATATGGTATTTATATGATTGTCATTATCAGATTGGATATGGACAGAGTTGACTTCAATACTTTGTCTTCGTCGGATCGAGAAGATAAAGAAATAAATAAATGTTGATTCGGGATTGCACAACTCGAGTTAGGTTTGACTTGAGTTTCCCAAAATCACATACTTTACTTTATTGCATTGATATTTGCAGATTATCAGATTGATATGTTTAGTCTATTGAATAATAGCAGAGCTAGAGTTTGAGTCTAGGGCAGATAAGCCTAGCTAGGGCAGAACCGCTGAGTCTTTGTCAGAACCGCGTACACTCTAGACTTACGGTGTATCGATGAGCTTAGATGTAGATCGACGTCTATTGTAGACATTCGATACAGCATACCAAAGTCTAAATTAAACTGGTATCCCTAGATTAGAATGAGAGATGAGTCGAGTCTTAGATATCGAGACTAGAACTTGATTTACAGATTTGTATTAATTTATGTTTCGTAGATTACGATTCATGTTTTATTTACAGACTGATATTGATACATGTTGTTTGATTATGCTACATGTAATAAGATATAATTCATGCTTTTATGTTAATTCAGTTAACTGCATGTATACATTATTTATACTGAGATTTATTCTCACCGGAGTATCCGGCTGTTGTCTTTTTTGTATGTGTGCATGACAACAGGTGGGGCAAGATCGGGGTCAAGAAGATTGTGAGAGAAGACACGAGTTTAGAGTGGTGATTCCGGACTGATTGTAGACTTTGTTTAATACTTGAAATTTAGTAGTTAAACATTAGACTAGTTTGAACTAGAAGCACGTTGTACAAGATTTGTATTATTATACTGGTTTGTATAATAGATTGATTCCATTACCTTCCGCATTAAAAAAAAAAATTTAGACCCTGTTTATCTTAATTGATAATTAAATCCCAAAGATGATTAAGATGATGATTAGCGTCCGGGTCCCCACAGCCAGAAACGTGGCTTATTATTCTTTCATCTCAAGCGGCGCTCGGGCGGTCAAAAACTACCGCTCGGGCACAGAACGTTCTGTCCGAGTACTTTTCTTGTCATACACTGGTGCTCGGTCGGTCATTTTCTACCGCTCGGGTGCCAAACGTTCTATCCGAGTCCTAACCTTATGGTGCATTGGTGCTCGGGCGGTCTTTTTCTACCGCTCGGGCACCAAACGTTCTGGACAAAAGTTGGTCTTGTAATGCACCGGCGCCCGGCTTCTACCTTCACATGTTACCTTAGCTCCTGAAATCTCAATTCTGTCAATAAATTAATGTCTGATTACAGTGATTACATCTCGGGCATTACACCAACCCTCAGCAACAAATGGGTCAGTGGTACCTTAAAACTCCTTCAGACCAAGCCTCCTATTGATCATACACATCATGTTGTGACCTCGGAGCCTGCTGAGCCTGCTACTCAAAGAATCGAGCCATACCTTTCATCACCCAAATAGCAGATATTAGGAGGTGTCCTAAGATACTCTTGACAATCCTTATGAGTAGCATCCTTTCTATCGGTACTAGGTGCGCATCTAAGAGGCATTATATCTGAACATATATATAATTCTAAACGTAACCAATATGAAATAAATCTAAATATCTAACCATTTAGCTTATAAGACCATTTATCGAGCAACTTAAACATAAATCCCAATTAATTCATAAACATTAAAACATGTAACTTAAGCACATAAACCATGTAAACATGCAGGTGTCAACATTAAAATCATTTAAAGCATTTAAACTTACAGACTTGAGACTTGACGACTGAGCTTCATGGACCTGACGGTGACACAACCTTTTACAAGAATATTGCTCTGATACCAACTGAAACGTCCCTTACTCATTTTTCTTTAAAATAGACTATAATTTTTTTATAATAATGCCTCGGCCGAACCTATACATATATATATTTATATGTATATATGTACTTTTACTATTTGCACCATTAAAACAAAATCCACATCTATTTTACTCAAAACTCAGTAACTGCAGTAAAATTTATAAAATCGTAAACGTTAAACCAAACATAAAACTAGAATTTTTCAAAAGTATCATGTACATCACAAATCCTCTCAAGAAAATATTTAAAGTATTGTAAAAGCATTAACTGTGGGGAAAACTTGCAAGGTCCTCGGGTTTCAGTGCACCATCAGTCCAACCACTTCAATCATCCAACCCTCTTGTCTAAACTGAAATATCCTAAGATGCATCATTCACACCTAGTGAGTCTAATGACTCAACATGTCTTAACCGTTATAACAACTAACAAATATACATTCACATGCAACCGTGAAAAATTGTGGGGACCCGAACCTAATTCATCTTTTTAATCATTATTAGGATCAAATGTAACATTTAAGTAAATTGGGTCAAAAAAAATTTTTAAAAATACATGAGTGCGCAACATATGAAATAAATTTTATTTCATTTACAAGATCAACATCTAGATCAAAAGTATAAGTCTTGTACAATAGTAAGTCATAAAAAACTACTGTTCATTCCCTACCTATCAGGTAGTGGAATCAACTCTACTTCTAAGTCCGGATCTCCATGCTAATCTTGATCTCTCATCCTCTTCTTGACCCTGATCCTGTCCCACCTGTCGTCATGCACACATACAAACACAACAACACCCTAATAACTCCGGTGAGAATATAATTCCCAGTATAAAAAACGTATACATGCAATCATATAACAAATGTAAAGGCATGAAACAGATATCAATAACATGTATCATAATCTGAAAGACATGAATCAATATAAAACTGTAAATCAACTCTTGACTCATAATCTCAGACTCGACTCTTCTCTAATCTAGGGATCCCGGTTCCTGGACATTGGCACACTATATCGAATCTCAGCAATAGAAGTCGATATAATCCTAAGCAACATCGATATAAACCAAACATCCAGTGTCTTGGCACATCCGCCAAAGACTTGGCACTTATGCCAATGACTAGGCACATCAGTCTATGACTCATTACATGCTTTGCTATAAATCAATAGACTAAGCATATCAATCTCATGAATTGCAAACATCAATGCAATAAAATAAAGTATGTGGTTCGGGAAACTCAATTCAAATCTAACTTGAGTCGTATCTTCCCGGTTCGACATTGATTTTTACCTTTCTTTTCGTAATTCTGACGAAGTGGAGGTCTTGAAGTCGAAGCTGTCAATACTCAATCTGGCAATGACAATATTGAGGAGTATAATGTCAATATACAACCCCATCAATACTGGATATAATCAGAACTCATTCTAATTCTATTTCAACGGCATAACGGCACAATCTCGATATACCCAGCAATAAAATATCAATCAGATATAAATCTCAACAACTCATACTCGATAACAAACTTAATCTGATATCAAATCTGTATAATCTCAATCAAATCAAATCTGAAAATGATGACAATTTCATATGGTATCCGTTCTTCGATCTGATTTAAATTATACAATGACAACAATCTCAGGTATAGATAATAATAATCATATCATGATTCTTCTCATATCAGATTTTCAAATCATATCAAAACATAAGAAAACTTACGTCCTTCTGATGCTTTTGTTGATAGAAACACTGTACTGAACTCAGATGGAAAATCAGACGGTTGGATTTTGCAAAATTAGAATTCTAGTCTTCGAAGGAAACTTGAAATCTCCTGAACCTTCCTCGTTCCTTTTTGCTACTGAAAATCTGTATTATGATGAATGATTGATATATATATATTTGCATGGAAAAGAACAAGTGTCTTAATCTTTAAGCTGCACGTCTCGTGCATATGCGCGACCTTCCTCGGCGCATATGTGCGAGACCTATTGGTCTTGGCATTATTCATATCCTCAGCTCGCGTATATGCACGTCCTCTCTTCGCGCATATGCGCGAGATTCTCTGCCATGCTCACGCATATGCGCGCATCCTGGTCGCGCACACGAGGTTCTCTGCCTGCCTCGCGCATATGCGCCCTGCTTGGTCGCGCATATGCGCGAGGGGTTCAGTCCTTGCACATAACAATGTCTCCTCTTGTTCTCCCCGGTCTGTTCCTTTCCGTCTATAATCACATCAATTATCAATAAATCATTTAAGATTACAATCATCAAAATCGCGGGCATTACCTTTCTCCCCCTCTAAGATCTGATTTCGTCCCCGAAATCACAAGCAATCAAATCAGATAGCAATAAGAAATGCATAACAGAAGCTAATAGAAAACTCACATAAGTGAAATAACTCTGGGAATTTCTATCTCATGTCTGATTCAGTCTCCCAGGTAGCTTCTTCAATCCCATGATGAATCCACTGAACTTTCACAAGCGGAATAGTCTTCGTTCTGAGTTGCTTTTCTTTACGATCAAGAATCTGGATCGGCTTTTCAAAATTACTCAGAGTTTCATCAAGCTTTGCCTCGTCTGGCTGAATAATATGAGATGTATCAGGAAGATACTTCCGCAATAGAGATACATGAAAGACATCATGTATTCCAGATAGAGAAGGCGGTAAAACGAGTCGATAGGCACGATCTCCTATCTTCTCGAGAATCTCATAAAGACCGCCCTTTCTTGCCAAATCTGACAACACCTCTGAAAGGAGAAATCTTCAGAAATACTCTGTCTCCTGCCTCAAATACTAGAGTTTGACATCAAACATTAGCATATTTGGCATGTCTGTCTTGAGCTGTCTTCATTCTCTTATGAATCAACTTCACTTTCTCAGTCATTTCTCGAATCATATCAGGCTCAATCTCAGGTACCTCAGAAATATCATCCCAATAGAGAGGGGTTCTGCACTTTTTGCCGCACAACGCTTCAAATGGAGCCATCTCTATACTCGTCTGATAGCTGTTGTTGTACGAAAACTCACAAAGAGACAAAAAATCTTGCCAACTAGTGCCAAAATCTAGCACTACAGCTCTAAGCATATCTTCCAATGTCTGGATAGTCCGCTCTGACTGTCCGTCAGTCTAAGGATGATATGCAGTAATAAGGTGCAATTTAATACCTAGAGCTTGCTACAAACTGTGCCAAAAGTGCGAAGTAAAATGAGGATCACGGTCTGATACAATCAACTTCGGCACTCCATGCAATCTGACCACTTCTTTGACATAAATCTCTGCCATCTGGTCATGTCTGTACGTCATCTTGTACGGAATAAAACATGCTGATTTGGTTAATCTGTCAATCATGACCCAAATCGCATCACAACCTCAGGAGGATCACGGTAGCTTCGTCACAAAATCCATCGAAATGTGATCTCATTTCCATTCAAGAATAGACAAGCTATGCAACAAACCTCCTGGTTTCTTTCTTTCTGCTTTCACCTATTGGTAATTCAGACATTTGGATACAAACTCTGCAATATCTGCTTTCATCAGTTTCCACCAAAACTGTCTTTTCAAATCATTATACATCTTTCTGCCACAAGGATGAATACTGAATCGACTACTGTGCGCTTCTGACAATATCTGTCGTTTCAAGTCTGAAACATCTGGCACAACAAGACGATTATTCACATACAACACATCATCACGAACCTGATATTCTGATCGAAACCCTGCTCTGACCATCGAAATAGAGTTCTGCACATTCTGATCAATTCTCTATGCTTCTTTAATTCTCAGCATCAGTTCTGGTTCGACTTTAATAGTATAGAGTCTCAACGATCTACAATCTGTTTCAAATGCTAATCCAAAAAGACAGCAATCTTCAATCAAATTTGAAACACCAATCGTCGATAAGGATAAAGAACATACCTTTCAACTCGGTGCATCAGCTGCTGCATTGGACTTTCCCGGATAGTATTTGATTTCACAATCAAAATCTTTCAATAAATCAAGTCATCTTCATTGCCTCTTATTCAGTTCTGACTGTGAAAACAGATATTTCAGACTCTTGTGATCAGAATAAATCTCAAACTTCTCACCGTATAGATAATGTCGTCATATCTTCAATGTAAATACGATGGCTGCCAATTCAAGATCATGAATTGGGTAGCGAGTCTCATGTGTCTTCAATTGTCTCGAGGCATAGGCAATGACATGTCCTCGCTGCATCAAAATGCAGCTCAATCCTCTGTGAGAAGCATCACACTATACAACAAAATCACCAGTACTTGACGGAATAGTCAACACCAGAGCACTAGTCAATCTCTTCTTCAATTCTAGAAAACTGGACTCATACTCTTCTGACCAAACAAATGGTGCATTCTTCTGAGTCAACTGAGTAATCGGCTTTGCAATAGTGGAAAAATCTTGAATGAATCGATGATAGTACCCTGCTAAACCCATAAAATTGCATATCTCTGGCACTGATGTCGGTCTAGGCCAACTGATCACTGCCTCAACTTTGCTAGGATCAACAGAAATACCGTTTCCAGATATAATATGACCCAGAAACACACCCTGTCTCAGCCAAAACTCACATTTCGACAGTTTTGCATACAATTTCTCAGCTCTAAGAATTTTCAACACAGTTCTCAAATGTTCAGCATGATTAATCATATTCTTGGAATAGATCAGAATATCATCAATAAATACAATCACGAAATCATCAAGATACTTCTGAAATACACGGTTCATCAAACCCATAAATACAGCTGGAGCATTCGTTAAACCAAACGGCATGACTATAAACTCATAATGGTCATACCTTGTTCTGAAAGCTGTCTTCGATATATCAGAATCTCTAACTCTCACTTGATGATATCCAGATCTCAAATCGATCTTGGAATAAACAGAAAGACCCTGCAACTGATCAAATAAATCATTGATACGAGGCAAAGGGTATTTGTTCTTTACCTTAGCCTTGTTCAATTGCCGATAGTCAATGCAGAGTCTCATTGAACCGTCCTTCTTTCTGACAAATAGTACTGGAGCACCCCAAGGAGAAACACTCAGTCTAATGTAGCCCTTGGCTGTAAATCTTCTAACTGATCTTTTAATTCTTTCAATTCAATCGGTGCCATTCTGTATGGAGCTCTAGAGATCGGAACTGTACCAGGTACCAATTCAATGCTGAATTCTACCTCTCGAACTGGAGGCAAACCTGGAATCTCATCTGGGAATACATCAGCAAACTCACATACCACTGGCAAATCTGCCAATGATGGCCTCGATTTCAGTACGTCTACTGAATACACAAGGAATCCCTCGTAAAATTTCCATTCATCAATCATCTCAGGTATGAATCTCACGATCTTCTGGAAACAATCTACGGTAGCTCTATACTTGGTCAGCATATCGATACCAATAATACAGTCAAAATCAGACAACCCAAGTACAATACAATCTAACTCAATCTTATGCCCGTCATACTGTAGCATACAATGTTTCACAAAATTCACTGATATAAGACCTCTCCCCAACAGTGAAGAGACAGATAGTACAGTAGATAATGACTCAACAGGCAATATATGAATCAATGCAAATCTTTCAGAAATAAATGTATGGGATGCACCTGTATCAATCAATACATAAGCAGGATAACCACAAAGAGAACAGTTACCTGCAACAACATTATCTGGTGCTTCCTGTGCCTGTTCTTCAGTCAAAGCAAACACTCTGCCCTGCTGTCTCAGAAGCTGGCTAACAGTCTGACTTCCTCCTGGCCTTGGCTGTGACTGAGTAGTCGGTGGTGGCTGAAAAGAGTGAACAGCTGATGATTTTCTATCAGTCTGAGCCACTGATCCAGATGATTCTGCTCCCTGGGATCTCTGGGAACCTCTCTGTGGACATACTCTAGCAAAATGTCCCTGCTGTCTGCAGATATGGCAACTACCAAATACTCATTGGCATTGCTCTGTGGGATGTCTTCCTCCACAAGTCCTGCAATAAGCTCCTGTATAACTCTATTTGGAACCACTGGAGCTAGAGAAAGTGCTGTCAGACTTCTTGAACTGTTTCCCTCTGACTCTCAACTGATCTTTCTTCCCACTGCTACTACTTCCACTCTCAAATCTAGGAGGGGGTTGTTGGAATGGGACTGAAGGTTTGCTGTTTCGGTGCTGGAGGAACATACGAAGCTCCTTTCTGCCTAATCAGGCCAGCTTCAGCTCATTTTGCTCTGTTCAGGGCATCAGCAAAATTGTTCGGTCTTCCAGTGTTTACCAATGAAAAAATCTCAGGATTCAGCCCATTGATAAATTGATCAGCAACAAATTCATCATAATCAGCAACATGTGGAGCAAAACGCAACAAGGTAGAAAACATACTCCTCAATTTTCAACTGACCCTATCTCAAATTGGCAAACTCTGCTCCCTTGTCTTTCCTGTACGATACTGGGAAAAATATTTGATAAAATTCAATCTTAAAGATTTTCCAAGTGATAACTGTACCTCGGTGTTCCAAAGCCTTCTTAGTCGTGATCCACCAATTCTTTGCAACGTCATGCAATTGGTGTCCGCTCAATCTAACTCTACGCTTATCTGTATAATCGAGTGAATCAAACAGCATCTCTATATCATCGAGCCAACTCTCACACCCAACAGAATTCTCTGTGCCCTTCAAGGTCCGCGGTTTAAACGACTGAAATCTCTTCAGTAGTGTTTCCATAGGAGTTGCTGTAACATCCATTGGATTCGTCAAAGTACTACCCTGTTCTGGGATTCTTCGAGGAGGCATATCTGATTATCAAAATGGTTAGCCACCAAATACAACAAATCTGTTTCAGTCCTCCTCTGATCATCTTACTGCTGATCAAGAATCGGTTCTAATTCATTCTCAATTCACACATGTTTCCAATCAAATAAGATAATCAGGTAAATATGTATTAAAGCAGTAAAACATACTAGCATAGCAAAAGCAGGAAAGAAAACTCAATCTACCCCGTTCACTAGCTTCTATCTCAGTCTAAGGAACCTACTGCTCTGATACCACCAGATGTGGGGACCCGAACCTAATTCGTCTTCTTAATCATTATTAAGAAAAGGATCAAATGTAACAATTAAGTAAATTGGCTCAAAAAAATTTTTTAAAAATACATGAGTGCGCAACATATGAAATAAATCTTATTTCATTTACAAGATCAACATCTAGATCAAAAGTATAAGTCTTGTACAATAGTAAGTCATAAAAAACTACTGTTCATTCCCTACGTATCAGGTAGTGGAATCAACTCTACTTCTAAGTCCGGATCTCCATGCTAATCTTGATCTCTCATCCTCTTCTTGACCCTGATCCTGTCCCACCTGTCGTCATGAACACATACAAACACAACAACACCCTAATAACTCCGGTGAGAATATAATTCCCAGTATAAAAAACGTATACATGCAATCATATAACAAATGTAAAGGCATGAAACAGATATCAATAACATGTATCATAATCTGAAAGACATGAATCAATATAAAACTGTAAATCAACTCTTGACTCATAATCTCAGACTCGACTCTTCTCTAATCTAGGGATCCCGGTTCCTGGACATTGGCACACTATATCGAATCTCAGCAATAGAAGTCGATATAATCCTAAGCAACATCGATATAAACCAAACATCCAGTGTCTTGGCACATCCGCCAAAAACTTGGCACTTATGCCAATGACTAGGCGCATCAGCCTATGACTCATTACATGCTTTGCTATAAAATAGACTAAGCATATCAATCTCATGAATTGCAAACATCAATGCAATAAAATAAAGTATGTGGTTCGAGAAACTCAATTCAAATCTAACTTGAGTCGTATCTTCCCGGTTCGACATTGATTTATACCTTTCTTTTCGTAGTTCTGACGAAGTGGAGGTCTTGAAGTCGAAGTTGTCAATACTCAATCTGGCAATGACAATATTGAGGAGTATAATGTCAATATACAACCCCATCAATACTGGATATAATCAGAACTCAGTCTAATTCTGTTTCAACGGCATAACGGCACAATCTCGATATACCCAGCAATACAATATCAATCAGATATCAATCTCAACAACTCATACTCGATAACAAACTTAATCTGATATAAAATCTGTATAATCTCAATCAAATCAAATCCGAAAATGATGACAATTTCATATGGTATCCGTTCTTCGATCTGATTTCAATTATACAATGACAACAATCTCAAGTATAGATAATAATAGTCATATCATGATTCTTCTCATATCGGATTTTCAAATCATATCAAAACATAAGAAAACTTACGTCCTTCTGTTGCTTTTGTTGATAGAAACACTGTACTGAACTCAGATGGAAAATCAAACGGTTGGATTTTGCAAAATCAGAATTCTAGTCTTCTAAGGAAACTTGAAATCTCCTAAACCTTCCTCGTTCCTTTTTGCTGCTGAAAATATGTATTATGATGAAGGATTGTTATATATATATTTCATGGAAAAGAACAAGTGGCTAAATCTTTATGTTGCACGTCTCTCGCATGTGCGCAACCTTCCCCAGCGCATATGTGCGAGACCTACTGGTCTCGGCATTCTTCATATCCTCAGCTCGCGCATATGCGCGTCCTCTCTTCGCGCATATGCGCGAGGTTCTCTGCCATGCTCGCGCATATGCGCGCATCCTGGTCGCGCATATGCGCGAGGTTCTCTGTCTGCCTCGCGCATATGCGCCCTGCTTGGTCGCGCATATGCGCAAGGGGTTCAGTCCTCGCACATAACAATGTCTCCTCTTGTTCTCCCCGGTCTGTTCCTTTCCGTCTATAATCACGTCAATTATCAATAAATCATTTCAGATTACAATCATCAAAATCTCGGGCATTACAAAAATACTTTTAATAAATAGGTTTAATATGAACATGCATAAACTTAAACATTTTCTTTCTTCATATAACTTTCCTTTCATCATACGCGTTTCTTTTTTTGGGAAATCAGTTCATTAATTGTGATCATCCTTTCATCTTTCGGTTGATTGATCAATCTTAGATGTAACCATGGTACCAAATGATGGGGCAATAGTAGCCACTTTCTGTTTTGCGCCTTGGCCTATAGTTGACAGGGACACAAACAACTACTTTTCCGTTTCTGGACCATGGTCAATGAAATTCGGTATTGGGTTCCCACGGGGTTTTGTCCCGTAAAATTATTCCACTGGGGCTTTGTCCCTCACAAATCCCCATTTCCTTACCGTCACAATCAAATCATTTTATTCAAAACATTTTCATCATTTCGATCAATTTATAAAAATACATTCATAAATATCATTTTCTTTTTAAACCAAGCATGCAACACATCTTTTAGCATCTATCATTTTTCATCATAAAATTCCATAAGCTTTCAAAAAAAATATTTTAACATTCATTACAGTTATCGGGACACTGCCAGGGCACATAACATTTTTCAGGTGTAAAATAACCATTTTGCCCCTGAAACCCTAGTTTTCCCAATTTACCCCTGGACCTTAAAATTTCGACCCGAATCCATCCAAACTTACCATAACACCTTAAACCACACCCATTAACATTTCTTAGATATAAAAATAAACCCATTGACTAACTTTTGTAATTCTTTTTAAAACTTGAATCGAAGTCTTAGTTTTAACTTGAATCAACCTGAATCTTAACCAAACTTTCTCATAGCTTAATAACACCAAACCAGCCCCTTTACAACCCATTCAATCCATTTATAACCCTTGTAAATGCCTAGAAAACCCGCTGGAATTTTCTGCACTTTTCGACTAAACCCTAGCCTCCAATAAGCTCACTCTCATTCGATCCTAGCCCCAAACCAACGAGACCATGCCCTAACCGACAATCCTAGGACCAAGACCGAACCCAGTACCCATCCTAGACCAAACTAACCATTCATGCACGAGAACATTCATGGTTTGCCTCGATCGCACGCGCAGCACGGTTGCGCGGCCAAGATGTGCGGCTCCTACCCTTGCCCTTGCACCAGCCACCCCTCAACCTATCTAGGACCACTCCACAGCCCTCCTAGGTCACCTAGATGCAGCCCCCCCCCCCCCCCCCCCCCGGCACATGCATGCACCCTTCAAGAACCAAAAACCGAACCCTAGCTCCCTCGAAAACCCAATTTCGTTCAACCCCTTGTCCTTCCTTTCCACCCTTGCACAACCCCATCTAGGACCTTTTAACAATCCTTAAATTATGCCCCTATCATCCCTAACCCAGAAGCCCTTTGTGCAACATCAATAATATGATTTATATGGCAAGAAACCCAAGATTTTCCATGTATATATCGTAAAAAAGAAAATATTAAAATGATATCAAATTATTCTTGCAAACATATATATTCACACGTATTATGGTATGAATGATGAGAAAATATGGAATAAGGTGTGTCTTTGCGTGATTCACGCACGAAAATTCAAGTCTAGATGCGAGGGAGCGTTGGCGGAGAGACGGGGAAAACCTTGCTTCGTTTTGCCCTTCAAAGTCCAACGTGAAAGTGCTTGGGAATGTGTAGGTGTGTGCGTGTGTTTCTAGGGAGGAGAAAACCCTAGGTTTCTATGGCCTATTAGTGAGTTGTGTAGGATATTTTAGGGCTTGAGAGTCAAGTTTTGATATAGATACTATGGTAGCCAATTAGACCCAAAAACCATAATATAATAGGCCCATTAGAATGTAGGAAGAATATATCGTTTAGAAAAATTTTCGAAAATATTAACCGACTTTCCAAAAAGTTCTTATTCTTGTCAAATTTCGATTATCGATTTAAAATATAACTCGATATGCAAAAACACCTCAAAAGACACAATTTTCAAAAATCATATATTAATTATACAATATATTAAATAATTAAAATTATTCATTTAATAAAAATATTTTTTCCTTTAAATTTTCCGGTCTCCGTTCCTCAGTCGCGTCTCGAATAACCGTAGAAATACTGATATTTGCATTCCAGGAAAAATTCATATTTTAAACATGTAAATATGTCTACAACATTTAATTAACGTAATTAAAATAATTTAATTAGGCCTTTTAATTTTTCTCAGATTTAAATGCAGTTGGATTACGTTTCCCATTTTGGACTTTACACTTCTAGTCAAGATGCCATCGCACAGTATATATATTTACCTACCACACATCGCCTCAAAAAGGTAAAAAATAAAAAATAAAAACATGCGGTTTTTAATCTAACGTTTTCAAATACTCACACATATACATGCATGTATGACATGTTCACCTGGATTTATTATACAGTTATTTAGGACGCAAGGCGTACTAAAGCACTAGGGTACTGTGGAGCCTAAAGAGTAAGGCACAAGACGAAGTATACGCTTTATCGAAGTAAAGCGCATTTGGCATACATTTTAAAATTCAATATATATAAAGGTATTTATAATATAAATTTATAATATTACATAAATTAAGATAGCAAACATTATAAATAAAAATTCATTAATAGATAATGTAGCGAAAATTATAACCAGAAAAAACTTTAATAATCTAAAATTCATTAGTAAGTCATCAATTCATGTGTCGAAGAAATTAAATTAAAAGTTGCATAGAGGATTACAATATCATCTAAATCATCATATTCTTCTTCATCTTCATCAACTATATCATCATCATAGTGGGAGGATGACAGTAAAAGTTTTCATAGAGGACTTCTGAACTTACTTATAAAAAAGTCTCGCATAAATGTCTGACAACAGGGTTTTTTTATCATTAATTATCCATGTGTTTTGCTAATTTGGCTTCAAAATTGGTTAATCTCGAGTTCATTTTTATCTATTTAAAAAATATCAACTCACTTTTTTAAAGAGCACGCTCATGCGCCTTTCGGATGCATCACGCCTAGGCATAGGCACATGTTTAAGCAAGCTTGTTTCAAGTGTTGCGCCGGTGGGTGCGCCTGGCAGGGCCTGTCGCTAGCCACAGCCAAGTGCACGCTTTTAATAACCATGATTTAATATTTCTTTGGTATTCACGGAACATTTAGAAATGCAAATGTTCAGAGTTCAATGTGGAAATCTGCATCAGATTCTTGTTCATTTTACACTTCTTCAAATGGAAAAGTGTTGAAAACCAAATCTGGTAGCGAAAAGTGCAAGTAGTTCAATGTCACCATGTTTTCTTGCTTCATTGTCCAGATTATGCAAAATTTCATCTTTAAGTCGACCCAAATTTTACTCTGTTGTCGGATAACAATTCGTCTATACCTGGACGGAATTTCACAATTGCATGTATTCTTATAACAGAGGAGTATGATTAGCTCAAAAATAAAAATTTTTAAACTCTAATAATGACACCAGACGGCAATCCACAAAGTCTTGATCACGTTACATTTAGTTACACAAGAACCAAATGCGACTAGATCAAAAGCATGCAGATGATGTATGACTCACTCAAAGTGGCACCTTTGGTAATTTCAAAATGGATTCAGATCAAAGGGAGAATATTATTGTCACATTACTGTGATAATTGATATGATATCATCTAGACCATCCTTTGGTCATTGCACTCGGGTCCATACCAAATGGTGCAGATGTTCCACATCACCGTTAGTGATGGTGCGGTATCATCTAAACCACTCCTTGGTCCTTTTAGACTAGGTTGGAGATCATGCTAAATCTTTGAGAGTAATTATGTGGCATTGTTTCTTGACCATTATTTGATTCTCCCATACTGGGTCGGACAAGTATATTCAATTTATAGATTCTGAACATCTGATTTTAGTCAAGGAAGTTGGAAAAGTACTGTCTCTGATTTTTCATTTAATGATGAAAGCAAGAATACTTCTGTCGAGGCCCGTATTTCGTATTTGAAAATTTGCGGAATAATTTAAAATTTTTCTTTAAAAGTAAATAACTTGCCTCATTCATAAAATAAACTGATAAAAATGTTTAAATGTTAAAATAGCAGCGGAAGTAAAATACTGTTCCAAAACAATCACTTAAAAATATTTCAACAAGACAAAATGAGTTTGAGCATAAAAATGGTAAATAAACTGAAACATGAGGTACTCGGGTTCCTACTACTGCCGACCCAAGCTAGCTCACTAGTCCGTGCCCTCGGTCCCGACCTCATCCGTACCTACAACAATCAAGTCTAGTGAGTCTAAAGACTCAGCATGCATATATCGTGAATAACAAGTAAAATATATCATAAAATTTCATGCCATGTAAAGATATCATATCGTAAAGCGTAACGTGAAAATCGTGTCATGAATAATTATAAATACATGCATAACTTAAAATCGTACGTAAAATGTTTGCTCGATAGAGCCCAGTCATAAAATAGCATATCATAATTTTCTGTTGAGATAATGTTCTACGCAAGTGGCCCATAACGTAACGTAACATAATATGCACGTCTGATCAGACTAAACCACAGTATATTGGGCGGTAAAGATCATTACAGCCCTTGGACTGGATATCCGTACCCATACATGAACATGAACCGGTCGTAAGTCACCGGGTGAAGTAATAATCCCATAAACTGAATCCTATAAGCGTGAGGTGGCCACAAGACATATAGCATATATCTCAAAAATAAATATTTTATATTTTATGCACGTAATATAATAATAAATCCTGTTTTATTTTACTAATTGGGTTGGATCGTTCCCAGGCTCGCTGCGACCTAATTCTATTATGAGAAACATGCAAATAACTTAACTTGACCAACACTTCAAAATCGAACTAAAAACGAGACTATTATGCCCAACAAACTTAATATTCAACCATGGCTTCGTACCAACCCGAACCCACATTGAACCGTCATTTAGCCATGATTAAAATACACCCAAAATACTGGAAAATATGACCCTAGGTTGTAGTACACGAAAAGATGTGAATGGTGGCCAAAATCGTGAAACGTTCTTTGGAGAGTCACTTTGGCACATTGCACCGTAAATTCTCGTACGACCTCTAAACTCAACCAAATCACAAACGGCCAAAAACATGACCTTCCTAACTCAATGAGATACTTTTCAGTCCAAGTCCATAGGCTAAAAGCCAACCAAGAACTCGAAACAAGCCTCTGAACTGAAGGCACAGTTGCTGTCAAAAATACAGCAGCAGCTGTTGTGCTTTCTTGCTTTGTTTACGAGGCTATTGGCCATTGGGGCTTGAACCGCCAACCAAAGCCCCTTCCAAACATCCTAAGGTGTGGTTCGAACTATGGCTAAGGGCCCTAGGCCAACCACAATCCAAACCAACGCCTACGACGATCCCAAGCTTCACCCGAGAACACACATGGCACGTGTGGGGATGTTGCTTGTTTTGCTGTCATGGATCATTCCAGTGGCCATGTGATTGACAATGGCATGATCTAGACATCATGAGGCATTGTGTGAACCATGGCTAAGGGCTAAAAAGCCAACCAAGATCCACACCAACCTCGAAACCGAGACTACACATGCAGGGAAAAGAAAGGGGATCGAAGGGGCACTTGTCTTGTTTATTTTAAAAACCGATGGTACCATGAACCAAGCCATGAAAGGTCATCTTGGTCACATCCTAGACATGCTAAGGAGAGGTTATAACCATGGCTACAGCCCCTAGAGCAGCCAAGATCTGAACCCTCGCCTTAGACAATAAACCATGCAAATCGAGACACAAAATGACATGATGGGGAGTTGCTGTCAAAACTCGTTGCTGTGGGGGGGAAGGGACTGAAACCAATGAACTAACACCTTCCTAACACACCCCATATCGTGTCTAAAAGCAGCCTTGAGTGCCTAGAACCGAGCCAACCCCTGCAATCACAAAAGCACTACAAAACCGTGAAGAACAAGTGAGAGCCAAGGAAAATCTGTGCAGAATTTCGAAATTGTTGTCAAAAATTTTGGTTTTTTCCATGAAATCGTGATCATGTAAGGTTTTAAAATATTTATATAACTTTATTGAAGAGCAAAGAAAAATATAGACATGCCTTGGATTTGTTTGAAACGAAAACAAATCAATTACGACGAACACAGCGCGGCGGAGACGGAGTTCTCTTTTCTTGCTTGTTTTCTCTCCTCTTCTTTTCTCTAGGAGACTCACGATTTTTTTTCTTGCTGATAATCTCAGAATTTCGAGAATATGGAGAGGAGAGGAGGCTAGGGAATGAATGAGGAAGTTGCGAAATGAATGGGAGGTTTGAATGGCAAGATACAAACTTTTCTCGTGCCCAAACGCAGCGGAAGTTTAAAAAATTCAATAAGTTTTGGAAAAAATGTAACAATTTGATGGGAATGATGTTGGATCTCAGTTTTCTCGTGCCTAAACGCAGCGGAAGTTTAAAAATTTTATTTTATTTTGACAATCAAAATATATATGTTTGAGCACTCGTATTGTTTTATGATTTAACATTCATAGGGCATTAGAATTTATACCTTTGGTGAATTAATTCACTTGGCTCCAACTATTCCGGGGTTAGCAGATATAGCTCTTGATGAATTCCCTACGAACGTTCTTCAGAAACTCCTTTCTTTATTCTTCTAATCAGGTCCACGACTAGATGATTTGTTCCTCTTCTAATTTGCACTAGAAAAATTAGAAGAGATTTTACGTTGGAGATCAAAGTTTGAGAGACGGCTCAAACATTTCCCAAAGAGAAGTTGCCGAAATTTGGAGAGGAGGAGGAGAGTGATTTTTCGAAAATCACTATGATGGAGGCTAGGGTTATGGCTTGATTATTACCTTTTACAATTAAGTCATTACCTAATTCATATAATTAACATTAATGGGCTTGATTAATTAATTGGGCTAGTCCAACTAGTTTAATTAATTAATCAAAGTACATTAAGAACTTTAATTATTTAGTATGTTGGACTTATACTCCTACAAGCCCATTAAACATACTTCCCACCAATTTTAATTTAATATTTAATAAACTCAAATTTTGGGCTTAATAAATTAAATTGATTATAAATTCAACATTTGAATTTATTATTTAAATTATAAATTCAACTCCTTGAATTTTATCACCTCCAAATTTTAATATTTAATAAACCCAATTTTGAGTTTAATAAATTAAATTCTCACATTTTATAAATTCAACTCCTTAAATTTATTCTCCCAAATTTTATAAATTCATAAATTCAACTCATTGAATTTATTTTCTCAAAATTTAACTATCATAAATTCAACTCCTTGAATTTACTATATCATAATATAAATTCAACTCCTTGAATTTATTCTCTCAACGGGAACAAATGATCCAGTGCTTGTGTGACCTTCAATGGTTTAGGGATACAGCTAGCCGTGGGTTCACAACTCTTTGTGATTCAGAATAACATTTATTCTTATTCGGGCTTACCCTAGTTAGCCTCATTCTTTTCATCAACACCTTGATCAAGAATGTCAGAACTTATTTCTGATTGCACCCATCGGATCATGGTAATAGCGTCTAGTAACATCGCCCCATAATCCCCTAGGTATCACTGAGAGTGCCTGCAAAAATCAGTCGATTATGATTAACGTACAGTATGGTCCCTTCATCTCATATATCCTGATCGAATCTGCAACCATTGGTTCATCGAGGGTTGCATAATAATTCGATAACTATGTGATACATATAAATAGTGGTATCGCATGTACTATTAGAGAACTCCTTCTCTAACGTACATCTCATACTCTGGCCAGAAATTCCACGCACTATAATTTAATCAGATCACATAGGTTATCCACACCACCCGTAGGTGAGCGGTGAATTCCCGACTACAATGCACTGGCTCCTACATGTGTCGCAACTGTACCCAACCTCGCCACCTGACGACTCTCCGGAGCCGGTAAACGAGTCAAAGCACAGCCCTAGCATATAGAGCCTCAGTGTTGTTCCGGGTCGTAAAGACTAATGGTGTACAATCATAACCACGGACTTATCCTCTCGATGAATAATAATCACTTGGAAAGTCCGAGGGAGGGTTGTTCGGTATAATCATCATATGAGTACCCATCTGCATGTTTGGACATCTCTATGCCTTTACCAAGAAACGCAGTACACAACATCCCAGATGCTAGTCTTGAGCTCAAGCGACCTTTATCCTTATTTTAGGCGACTGAATCGACTAGGAACGAATTTAGAATATGCAGTGTTTACAAATGAGTTTCAACATCGAATTACGATTCATTTGTATTAAGGCATAATTAAGGACTTTATCTATGATGATTGCATGGGTATACAAATAAAGTAAAATGAAACCATTAAAAAGTAAATTATATTAAAATAAAGATTGTTTATTACACTTGAGTCAATAAATTTCTCAGCCAACAGTTAGCTTACAGGGCATCTATTCTAACAAATGCAACATCATTTAATGTGTATTCCATGAAATACAGGACATATTGAAAAGATTGAAAGGAGAATTGAAGCAAATCATAAAAAAGTACAATGGTGCATGCCAAGAATCAGTAACTGCTGGAGAAAAGGTAAATTAAGTTACAATATAAACCATGTATTTTATTGATAAAAATGAAAGTACTGGAAATACTGAAGCATCCCATAATATGAAATTAACTAAAACATTTTTTTAATACGTGGAAAATGGAGGAATTAAGTAAGCTAGCAAAAGGCAGCTTTTGCCATTGTGGAAAGGGAGAAGCAGAAGTGTAAATCTACCGTTCAACTAGCACAAAAGGCACATCATATAGCAGAATTGGAATCAGTAACGAGAAAGCTTTCGGAGATGAAGTTCAAACACGAAGTGTAAGGTTTAAAAAGCGATAATGTAATCCAACTGTATGCAAATATAAAAAATATAGGAAATGCTTAATTAAATTATTTTAGTTGCATTAATCAACCGTGATAGGCATGTTTACATGTTAAAAATAGGAAATCCTATTAGAATGCATAAATTAGTGTTTTCAAGATTATTCGAGGCGTGATTGGAAACGGAGACAGATGACTGTAAAGGAAAAACTTTTTTATCAAATATTTATTTTTAATTATTTAATATATGATATAATTAATATTTAAATTTAATAAAAAAAAGTGTCTTTTGATATTTTTTTACATCTCGAGTCATTTTTCAAACCGGCAATCAATTTTTGACTAAAATAAGAACTTTTCGGACACTCGGTTATTTTTTAGGAAAATTTCCTCAACTATTTATTTTTCCTACGTACTAATGGGCCTATTATACTAAGTCTAATGGGCCTAGAGGTATATCTAGGTATTTATGTCAAAGCCTTGACTCCCAAGCCTTTTTACTCTGCATAATCTCACGCACAAAAATTAAATAAACTAGAGTTCTCCACCCTAGCAGCACCCGCACACCAACACGTCCACGGGCACTCTCACGTCGGTTTTGAAGGAAAAATCAGCAAAGGTTTCCCCGTTCCTCCGGCATTGCTCTTTCGTGTCTAGACTCGAATATTCGTGCGTAAATCACGCAAAGACATGCCTTACACCCTCGTTTTCTCATAATTCACATTATATTATGTATTTTTACATGGTGTTGCATGGCATATTATAGATCAAATGATTTCTTTACGTTTTTCTTGGTTTCTTGCATAAAATCTTGATTTTTTTTCAAGTTCATGATGTTTCTTGATGATATGAAGGGGCTGCCAGGTTTTGGTGGTTAGGGGCTCGAATTAAAAAAGGTTTAAGGGCCCTTAGGTGCAAGATTCAGGTCTGGTTGGTTCTAGTATGGTGCAAGGATAAGGGCCGATCGGTTTGTGTTTTTAAGGGCTAGGTGTGGTTTGAGGATTTGTAAAGTGGGGAGATGTGTAGGGGCTGTCCAGGCAAGGGGCTGGGCTCGTGAGGGTCTAAGCCATGAGCCATGATGGTCCATACACGGCCTGGATGAGTGTGGATGGGTAGGCACATGGCTAGGACTCGATCTAGCCATGTCGCACAGGTCTTGGTGTGAACCATGCACCAGGACGTGCATGGCTGGTTAGGGCTGATCCAAGAGGGTTCTATGGGTTTGTTCATGGTCCTAGGGTAGATGGTTAGGGTCTGGTTTCTTTGATTTGGGACTAGGATCGAAGGAACATGTGTTGGTAAGGGCTAGGGTTTGGCCGAAATAAGTGCAGAAAATTCAGAAAGGTTCCAGGTTTTATTAAGGGTTCTAAATGGTTTGAATTGGGTTGTATAAGGTTTGGTTATATGTTATTAAGCTATGATTAAAGTTTAAGAAAGTTTAGTTAAGTTTCGGGTTGATTTGGGCTAAAACCGAGACTCCGGTCCAAACTTTAAAACAAATTACGAAATTTTACTCAATGGATTTAAGTTTACGTCTAAGAAATTATTAAGGGTGTGTTTTAAGGTGTTATGGTAAGTTTGGTTTGGCTCGTGTCGAAGTTTTAAGATCCATGAGTAAGATAAGGAAGTTAGGGTTTCAGGGACAAAACGACCATTTTATACTTGAAAAATGTTAGGAATCCTGTCAATGTCCTGATAACTATAATGAATCCCAAAAATGTTTATTATGAAAGGTAATTGAATTTTATGATGAATAAGTGATGAATGCTAAAAGACGTTTTGCATGTTTGGTTTAAAAGAAAATGTAATGCCCCGAAAATTGGAAGGTCCACGCGAACCACATGCATGCAATTATTAAATTCCTTTGTATTTTAATTAAATGTTTTAATTGCATAAATTAATTATGTTGTGCATATTGACATGTTTAAAATATATTTTTCTACATGGTTGCATTAAAATATATTTTTAAAGGATATTCGAGTTGCGATCGAGGAACGGAGACCGAGGGCTGAAAAATAGAAAATGTTTTTATTAAATAATTGATTTTAATTATTTAAAATATGAGTGTTGCTTTTTCATATTTTTGAAAATATGGGGTTTTGAGATGATTTTATACGACGGGACGTAAATTTTACTGGTGTTGGTTTTTCAACAAAATATACGAACATATGGGCAACCCGGCTAATAAATTCACAAACTTATTTTACTAAAAATATTTTAATATTTTAATTAAATCCTAACCAAGCACTAATGGGCCTAAACTTTGCTTAATATGCCTAAACCTTAATTGGTGATTTAATTAGTGTATAAATATATGTAAACCCTACACTTTTCAACTCAAACACTCGCCCCACGTTCTGAAAGTCTCCCCACCCCCCTTACACGATACACACACAACTTCTTTTGAAGAAGAATTGTCGGATTTTCAAAGGAAAGCATCAAGGCCATCGTCTCCTCGTCCCCCGTTCTTCGTCGTCAACGTTTATTCGTGCGTTTAAAATGCAAAGGCACATCATACATCTCTTTTTCTCATCCATTATATCGTAATATCATTTTAAATATTGTGTGCATGAAGAACATGAAGTTATTTTTCTGTATTTTCGGATTATTGCACTTATAGGTGTTAAAACTCATGACTTTGATCCAATAAACAGTTTTATGCATGTTAGGGGCTGCATGATGTTAGGATATGATCAAGAGATGGTTATACATGATTTTAAAAGGGTCCTAAACTCACTAAACATGCTGCACAACAAGCACCATGCGAGAATCATTTTTGCTGCCATAAGGTCATGGTGTTCGGGTTTTGTGTACAAGGGGCTGGCTTGGTCTTGGCTTGTAGTCAGGGCTAGCCAGGTGCATGGTTCAGTCGAGGGGCGAACCTTAACCAGGTTGGGGCTGGAGTCGTGAGGGTTGGGAGGAGTCCTACTCAACTAGGACTCCTACCCGAGAGAAGAGGGTAGGTCGCAGATTTGCGCGGCTGGTGCAGGGTCGTGGGCTCTGTCCAGGGTTCACGAGCTGGGCTAGGGTGTCTCATTAGGGTCCTAAGAAGGTGCACTAGAGGTTGGTTCGGGTGCTGGGGCGTTGGCTAGGTCCCTAGGCGCATGGATCTAGAGTCCATGCAATTTGCAACTCTCGGCCAGCATAGGTGGGGAGTGGGGGCTTTGCTTTCTGGGTTTGGGATGGTTTCTAAGGGAACAAAGGGTCTAGTAGGGTACTCTAGCGGGTTGGTCAGAGTTTGGTTCAACATGGTTTGAGGGCGACTCGAGAAAATCGAAAGATGGCTCGGGGTCGAAGTTTATAGGTCATAATAAGGTTTTTCAAATTAAAATAAATCGAAAAATGGCTCACGGGGGTCGAGTCAGGATTCATAAGGGATAAAATAATATAAAAAGACTAAGTTTTGAATTTTGGAATTTTATATTAAAGTTTGGGATTTTCGGGATTAAAACACCGTCAAAACGATTAATCATGAATTTAATTAAAAAGCCTAGTTTTTAAGCTAAATAAAATTATGATAATTTTAATTTAAGCTTAAATAATTATTTGGGACATGTTAGAGTCAATGAAATCATGAAAAAATTCAAAACGTAAAATGTCACGTCCAGGGGTAAAACGGTCATTTTACACCTAAAAATTAGTGAACATCATGGCAGTGCTCTAAATGTTGTTTTTATGATATTATGATTATTTGTAAATGTTTATGAAATTTTACATTATGAAATTATGAGTTTTAAATGTCTATTGGATTTTTATGATATAAGGAAAACATTTAAAAGACATTTTGCATGCTTGGTTTCAAAAACAAAAAGGTTATGCTATGCATGATTTTATAAAGTAATGAGAATGTAAACATTGAAGGAAGTGAAGTATTTGTGACTATTGAGGTATGAGGTTTGAGGTAAGAATGGGAATATCGTGAGGGGAGAAGGCCTAGAGGGAGCCCATTTTTGGGAAAAGGCCCCAGAGGGAGCCCCAACGATCGTATTCTATTCGAAAGAGGATAGTCCAGGGCCCAGCCGACCGGTGAGAGTGTTGCTGGTGTCCCCCGGCGCCCAGTACTGCGGTTTTATGTAGATGGATCCATCGAATTTTTGAAGTTTGAGGAAAGTCACAATTAACGATCTGAAATCAATAAAGGGAAAAGGAAAATGTTTATAATCTTGAAAAAAGTTTTATGTCATGTCATGTTGAGGAAAAAGAAAGGAAAAGGTTAAGGTTTATGTTTGCATGTCTGAAAAAGTTATTTTTACGTAAAAATATTTTCACTGTTGCATACGATTTTATACGTATTATTTAATATAAAGATTATGGTGTGTTGAGTCTTTAGACTCACTAGGTGTGATGGATGCAGGTGAGTTTGAGGGAGGTCTTGATGGATGAACTGACTGGACTGAAGTTGCACACAACCCGAGGATCAGCGCTTCTGCTTTTCCGCATTTATGATTCATGATTTACGTTAAAGATATTAAGACTATTTATTTATGTGTTTCAGAGATTTTGAGAGGTTTAGTATGGGCTATACTTTTCAAATTTATTGCTTTTTAGGTTTGGTAATCGTTTGACGATTTCATTTTTATGACTATTTCACTTGACTTTTAAAATGCTAGTTGGTTGATGTTTTTTTTAATGGTTAAAATATTTTAATAAAAATATTTTCATGGATGTTGAGGGTTCGGCCTAATGGGTAGGTTTTAAAAAAATAAAAAATTTCTAGTACTTTTAAAACAATAAAAAGGGGAGATGTTTCAGTTGGTATCAGAGCAAAGGTCCTGTAAAGGGTTGTGTCACCGTCAGTGTAAAGTGCCCTAAAACTTCTTGCTTGAAAATTTGCGAAAAATTAAAAATTTTCTTTTTAAAAGAACTTAAATGGCCTCATTCATAAAATCACTGGTGAATCAAGTTCAATATTTCAAAATATTGCAGCGGAAGAAAATAAAGTTTGCCAAAAATCACAATTTAAAAATATCCAACGACTGATAAAATGTTTGCGGAATAAAATAACAACTGCTGCTCTGAGGTCCTCGGGTGCCACTACTGCCAACCCAAGCTGGCTCACTGGTCCCCGCCCTCGGCCCTGGCCTCATCAGTAGCTACAACAATCAAGTCTAGTGAGCCTAAAGACTCAGCATGCATATATCGCAGGTAACGAGTAAAAATCTGAATTAAAATATGCATGAGATAACATATCCTGTTCTGAGGCATGCTGAAAATAATCTGTATTGAGCAATCATAATACGTGCATAACTGAACTGATAATCACAGTAAAAAAAATGTTTGCTCCTTGGAGCCTGTACTGAAATAACTGGTAAAATTTTCTGTTGAGATTATGTTTTACGCCTGTGGCCCCTGCACTAAGCTGAACTGCTCGGTAACTGGCTACCGGGGAGGCTGAAGCTGAACTGAGCTGGCCGGTCACTGGCGACTGGGTGGTACCATACTGAACTGATCGGTCACTGGCGACCGTATAAAATAACACTCCCACATAGTGAATGAACCACAAGCCATATCGCATAAATCTCAAAATAATCATTTTCTATTTAATGCACGTAAAATAATTAACTGGTATAATGAAAATGTCCCGTAATTTTACCAACTGGATTGGATTGGATCGTCCCCAGGCTCGCTGCAACCTAACTGTGCCATGAAAAATATGCAATAGCTTAAACTTGACCAACTATGCAATTTAGTTCAAAAGATGCGATTATGACGCCTAATGACTTCGCATTTAATCATGACTCCGAGCCAACCTGAACCGACACCGAACCGACGTATAGTCATGATTAAAATACGCTGAAAAATCATAAAATAATGCTCCTAAAATGATAGGGTCGAAATCTAGGTGGAATGGAGGCCAAAACACGAAACGCTCTTTCGAGAGTCAATTTGGCACATCGCACCGTAAATTCTCGTACGACCTCAAAAATGAACCGAATCACAAACGGTCAAAAACATGACCTTCCCAACTCAAAGGGGCATCGTCCAGTCCAAGGCCATAGGCTAAAAGCCAACCGAGAACTCAAACGAGCCACCGAACCGTCACAGCAACTTGCTGTAAAATTCCAGCAACTGTACAATCGTGTAACTTGTGTTGTTTTCGAGACTACCGGCCATTGGGGCGTGAACCACTGACCAGAGACTCTTACCAACATCCCAAGGAATGATTCAAACCATGGCTAAGGGCCTTAGGCCAGCCACAATCCGCATCACACCATAACTCAACCGAAACTCCAACCGAGAACCAACGTGCATGCGTGTGTAGTGTTTTGCTTAGATCGATGTCTTGCGTCGTTCCAGTGGCCGTTTGATTGACCATGGCACGATCTAGACATCTAGGAGCATGGTATGAACCGTGGCTAAGGGCCATATGCCAACCAAGATCCATACCAAGCAACCAAAACCGAAACCGTATATGCTGAAATTGTAAGGGCCGAAGGGACATAGGGGCGGTTGTGATGTTTTTATTAAAAACCGATGAGCCATGGACCAAGCCACCAAAAGGGCAACTTAGTCATGTCTTAGACATGCTAGGGGAGTGATCTAACCATGGATATAGGCCCCTAGGGCAGCCAATATCAGATCCTTCCTCCTTGCCAACAAGCTGAATTTCGAAACTCAAATGGACCAAATGAGAAGTTGCTGTCCATTTCTGAATTTCCAGCAACCAGGGGCTTGAACGAAAGGACCAATCTGATCCTAATGCATCCTATTACATGTATTGAGGTCGCCTTGGGAGCCTGGAGTCGAACCAATCACCTGAAACTCACAAACCAAGAAAAACGTGAAGCTTGCCAAGAAATATAAAAAAATTCTGCATGTGTTGTTTTCAAAAGTTTTGACATGGATCTCGATTTTTGCTTGAATAAACATGATCATGTACAAAAAAATAAATGATAATATGACTTGATTGAGGTTTAGAAAGAATCTAGACATGCCTGGTTATCGTTTGAAATGAAAACGAAAAGAAGAGACGAGACGGCGCGGAGGAGACGGAGTGGCTTCCTTTTCTACCTTACCTTGCTCTCGATTTTTTCTCTCTTCTTTTTGGCTATGTACCTCACGATTTTTACCTCTGAAAATGAGTCTGAATTCACTCTGAATTTTCGAAAAGGAGAGGGGGGAAAAGATGGTTAGGAGGGTGAAGGAAGTGGGTGCAAGATATAAGGAAGATCCAAGACCAAGTCTTCTCATTTTAAATTTTGAATTCTAGTTTGATATCAAATGAGTTGGTGGATATTTCTAGAGGTAGTGGCCGATTTTCGCTTGTTTTCTAGTCTAGGATATGTCCATTAATTTAATTAAATTGTGCTCTCAAAAATCCTAGAATTATCCTACAACTTACATGCAAAGAAATGGTCAAAAGGTTGCTGAGTTGGCAATTAAATTGTCTAGCAACTATGGGGGCCGAAAATTGCAATAAAATGAAGGGGAAATATTGTTATCTAGTCAACTAATAATCCTTGAAAGCCTTACTAATCCTTTAAATAATTTAGTGAGCTAACCCCTTAATTAAGTAACTTAAATGAGCTCATTTCTTAATCACCTCAAATAATTAAATTAAATCCTCAAACCTCCCTTTCTAACTTAAATGAACTTACTTGCTAGCTAAATTAACTTCTGGAAATATTTTCTGGATCTTAAATTCTATCTCAAAACTCCAACTCTAGTCCGGCCTCACTGAAATAACTGAAATGCTAAAAATCAAACTACTGAACTGAAATAATGAATAATTAACTTCAAAGAAATGCATTTAAAATAATCATGCAATGAAGTCAATTAAATTTTAAAAATCTAGAATTATGCATGGCTTATACATAGACTGATTTACGGGTTCTACAATCCTTCCCCCCCTAAAAGAAATTTCGTCCTCAAAATTAGAACTCACCGAATAACTCAGGATATCGACTTCTCATCTCCGGCTCAGACTCCCACGTAGCTTCCTCCTCTGAATGGTTGAGCCATTTGACTTTGACTCGCTTAACCAACTTGTTCCGAAGTTTCTTCTCCTGCCGGTCTAGGATCTGCACTGGTCTCTCCTCATAAGACAGGTTCGGAGTAAGTTGCAACGCCTCAAAGTTCAGCACATGCGAAGGGTTCGCCATGTACTTTCTCAGCATGGAGACGTGAAAGACATTGTGTACTCCGGCCAGATTCGGCGGAAGAGCCACACGATAAGCAAGCGTCCCAACTCTGTCAAGGATCTCAAACGGTCCAATGAATCTCGGATTGAGCTTCCCTTTCTTCCCAAATCTCATGACACCCTTCATAGGTGCCACTTTCACGAAGACATGATCGCCCACTGCAAACTCTAACTCTCTCCTTCGCTGATCGGCATAACTCTTCTGTCGGCTCTGAGCAGTCCTCATCCTATCACGGACCTTGACTACTACCTCTGCTGCCTGCTGGACAATCTCTGGACCCAACTCTGCTCTCTCTCCTACTTTATCCCAATGAACAGGAGATCTGCACTTGCGGCCATACAGTGCTTCAAAAGGAGTCATACCAATAGAAGACTGGAAGCTGTTGTTGTAGGTGAACTCAACCAGTGGCAAGTTCGACTCCCAACTCCCTGAGAAATCAATGACGCAAGCGCGAAGAAGATACTCCAAAATCTGAATAACTCGCTCCGACTGTCCATCTGTCTGCGGATGGAAAGTTGTGCTAAACAGCAACTTCGTACCCAAAGTCGAATGCAAACTCTTCCAAAATGAGGAAGTGAATCTGGGATCTTTGTCGGATACGATCGAAACCGGAATACCATGAAGTCGGACTATCTCTCGGATATACAGCTCTGCATACTGAACCATGGTGAAAGTCGTCTTAATAGGCAAGAAGTGCGCTGATTTGGTAAGACGATCTACAATCACCCAGATAGCATTCGATCCTTTGGCTGACCTCGGCAATTCGGTCACAAAGTCCATGGTAATGTTCTCCCACTTCCACTCGGGAATAGGAAGAGGCTTGAGCAAACCTGCTGGTCTCTGATGCTCGGCATTCACTAACTGGCAAGTCAGGCACTCGGATACAAAACGCCTGATGTCCTTCTTCATCCCTGGCCACCAATACAATAGCTGCAGATCTTTGTACATCTTCGTACTCCCAGGGTGAATAGAGTACGGGGACATGTGGGCCTCTGGTAGAATATCTGCTCGGATAGAACCACTGCTAGGAACCCACATCCTGTCTCGGTATCTCACAATACCGTCGCTGACTGTATACAAGACACTGCCCTTGGCTTCATCTCTCTTCTTCCACTGTGCCAACTGCTCATCTGCTGACTGACCACTGCGAATACGGTCAAGAAGGGAAGACTGAATGGTCAAGGTAGATAGACGAGGAACTCTACCTCGAGGATAAGTCTCAAGATCAAACCTCTGCATCTCGATCTGAAGAGGTTTCTGAATCGTCAAATGAGCCATCACTGCGACTTTCCTGCTCAAAGCATCCGCAACTACATTAGCTTTACCCGGGTGGTAGCTAATGTCACAATCGTAGTCTTTCACAAGCTCTAACCAACGCCTCTGACGCATGTTCAGCTCCTTATGCGTAAAGAAATACTTGAGGCTCTTATGGTCAGTAAAGATCTGACACTTCTCTCCATACAGATAGTGCCTCCAAATCTTCAAGGCAAAAACTACGGCCGCTAACTCCAGATCATGGGTAGGGTAATTCTTCTCGTGGATTTTCAGCTGTCGAGAAGCATACGCTATCACTCTCCCATGCTGCATCAGAACTGCACCTAAACCAAGCTTCGAAGCATCGGTATACAGAACAAACTCACCGGATCCTGACGGTACAGCCAAAACGGGTGCTGAGATAAGAGCTTGCTTCAAAGTATCGAAGCTCTTCTGACAATCCTCGCTCCACACAAACTTCACATTTTTCTTGGTCAGTGCTGTGAGTGGAACGGCAATGGATGAGAATCCCTGAATGAACTTCCTGTAATATCCTGCCAACCCAAGAAAACTGCGGATCTTGGATGCATTCTGAGGCACAACCCAATCTCTGACTGCTGCAACTTTTGCGGGGTCTGCCTCAATACCACTGCTGGAGACAATATGGCCCAAGAACGCCACCTTCTCTAACCAGAATTCGCATTTACTGAACTTTGCGAATAATTTGTGCTTCTGCAATGTCTGCAACACTGTGGTCAGATGTCTGCTGTTCTCCTCCCGACTCTTGGAGTAGACGAGAATGTCATCTATGAACACTATCACAAACTGGTCGAGGTATGGCTGAAATACGCGATTCATGAGATCCATGAAGATCGCTGGCGCATTCGTCAGACCGAACGGCATCACAAGGAACTCGTAATGACCATAACGAGTCCTGAAAGCTGTCTTCGAAACATCAGCATCTCTCACCCTCAACTGGTGATAACCGGAATGCAGATCTATCTTGGAGAAAATCGAAGCTCCATGCAACTGGTCAAACAGATCCTCAATCCTCGGCAGTGGGTATTTATTCTTCACCGTAACCCTGTTCAACTCCCGATAGTCAATGCAAAGCCTCATCGAGCCATCCTTCTTTTTCACAAATAAGACTGGCGCGCCCCATGGAGAAAAACTAGGGCGAATGAACTCCTTGTCGAGAAGTTCCTGAATCTGCTTCTTAAGCTCTGCCATCTCTGTCGGTGCTAGTCGGTACGGCGCTTTGGATATCGGAGCCGTACCTGGCATAAGCTCAATGGAAAACTCCACCTCTCTCTCGGGTGGCATACCAGAGACGTCTTCGGGAAAAACGTCTAAGAAATCTCTGACAATCGGAACATCTGAGGCTGACTGGCTGGGTTCCTCGGGGACAGATAAAAAGGTCGCTAGAAATGCCCGACACCCTCTATGCATGAGTTTCTTAGCCTGAACATACGGAATAATGCGCGGTAAAGGAAAGTACCTGTCCGGCTCAAATAAGAACTGCTCCATTCCAGGCGGTCGGACAAGAACAGATCTCTGCTGGAAGTCTATCAACACTCTGTTCCTCAATAGCCAGTCCATCCCTAGGATGATGTCAAATTCTGGCATCGGTAGCACGATCAGATCCGCATAAACAAGATTACCGTGCAACTCAAGGTCTATATCTCGGATAACATTTGTGGCTGCCATCTCCTCGCCTGACGGCAGCACTACTGAAAAGGCTGTATCTAGCCCAATGGTCTGGATCTTGAGAAAGTTTGCAAAGACCTCCGAAATAAACGAGTGAGTGGCCCCTGAATCTATCAAGGCCTTGGTAGCAGAACAAGATATAAAAATTCTCCCTGAAAGATCGGAACTCTAAGTTGAATCCCACTACAAGATCTAAACTTATAGACATGCAAAGGTCAAGGTTCTTCTAGCTTAATTTTCCCCAAAATAAATTTGAGTAGAGCATGCAATCCTATAACAGTTCTAAGTTCAAATCTAAATCTCGATTCCCAAAACACGGAAATTCAAATAATAACTTAAAGTTTAAAGGTACCTATCAACAACATAGTCTCCGGGTTGGTTTCCGCGGCATGGAGAGCAAAAACTCTGCCTTGGGTAGGCAGATTCCTTTGAGGACATTGCAACAACATGTGGTCTGGACTGCCACACTTAAAACACTTTCCTGAGCCAGACATACATGCTCCAGGATGGCGGCGTGAGCACCTGGGGCAGACTGGGTGCTCATAAGTCCTCGGGGCTGGGCGTCCCCGCTGCTGCTGCTGTTGCTGGCCTCTGCTTCGAGGCGGTCCATAAAAAGGCCTCTTGTTCTGCTGCTGATGCTGATGAGGAGGAGGGCGGTGTGGTACCTGGGCTGGGCGCTTGCCCTGGCGATCCCTCTCGATATCCCGCAGATCCTGCTCTGCGGCTAGGGCTTTGGAGACAGCAATCTCATAAGTAGCAGGGTCAGATACCCTAACATCCCGGCGCAAGATCGGCCGTAAACCCACTAGGAAGTGCATCAGCTTGGCTCTGGCATCATTCGCGATCAGGGGCACAAAGTGACAGCCCCTCTCGAACTTACGGATAAACTCCGTAACCGTCATATCGCCCTGTCTCAGACTCATGAACTCGGTGGTCAGCCTGGTGCGAACCTCCTCAGCAAAATACTTGGAGTAGAAAACTTCCGTAAAGCGGTTCCATGAAAGTGTAGCCAAAGTCAAGGCTACCGAAGCTCCTTCCCACCATAAGCGGGCGTCTCCAGTGAACAGGTAGGTGGCACATCGGACTCGGTCTGCGTCCCCCAGCTCCATAAACTCAAAGATGACCTCGAGGGATTTGATCCATCCCTCGGCAACCATGGGGTCAGATGTCCCAGAGAATTCCTTCGGGCGCATCTTCATGAATCGCTCATAAACAGCCTCGGGCCTTGTCGGCCTGGCTGCGGCTGCGGCTGCGGCTGCGGCTGCGGCATTGTTCCCCGCAAACTGTGCGAAAAACTGTGCCATCCCAGCTAACATCTGGGCACTCATGTCCGGTGGGGGTGGTGGAGGAGGTGGTAGGTCTCCCTCCGGTCTACGCTCCTCCCTGTCCTCTCGACGAGGCTCCTCCTCTCTGTTGCGCTCTAAAATGCGTCTAGGGGGCATACTGTTCCAACATAACCCATACGTAACTAACATGCGTAATTTCATAATTTATTTTAAATGAACACTGAAATACTGAAAATCTGGAAGCATGCTGACAAAATAATTCATGCTTTAACTGAAATGCTGAACAAAATGCTGAACTGAAAAACTTACAGACCGAAGACGTGGCTTCGTGAGCTTCTCGCGGTCAGTAGTAGTGAAACCCTACACAAAACCACCGCTCTGATACAAATTGTAAAGTGCCCTAAAACTTCTTGCTTGAAAATTTGCGGAAAATTAAAAATTTTCTTTTTAAAAGAACTTAAATGGCCTCATTCATAAAATCACTGGTGAATCAAGTTCAATATTCCAAAATATTGCAGCGGAAGAAAATAAAGTTTGCCAAAAATCACAATTTAAAAATATCCAACGACTGATAAAATGTTTGCGGAATAAAATAACAACTGCTGCTCTGAGGTCCTCGGGTGCCACTACTGCCAACCCAAGCTGGCTCACTGGTCCCCGCCCTCGGCCCTGGCCTCATCAGTACCTACAACAATCAAGTCTAGTGAGCCTAAAGACTCAGCATGCATATATCGCAGGTAACGAGTAAAAATCTGAATTAAAATATGCATGAGATAACATATCCTGTCCTGAGACATGCTGAAAATAATCTGTACTGAGCAATCATAATACGTGCATAACTGAACTGATAATTACAGTAAAAAAAATGTTTGCTCCTTGGAGCCTGTATTGAAATAACTGGTAAAATTTTCTGTTGAGATTACGTTTTACGCCTGTGGCCCCTGCACTAAGCTGAACTGATCGGTAACTGGCTACCGGGGAGGCTGAAGCTGAACTGAGCTGGCCGGTCACTGGCGACCGGGTGGTACCATACTGAACTGATCGGTCACTGGCGACCGTATAAAATAACACTCCCACATAGTGAATGAACCACAAGCCATATCGCATAAATCTCAAAATAATCATTTTCTATTTAATGCACGTAAAATAATTAACTGGCATAATGAAAATGTCCCGTAATTTTACCAACTGGATTGGATTGGATCGTCCCCATGCTCGCTGCAACCTAACTGTGCCATGAAAAATATGCAATAGCTTAAACTTGACCAACTATGCAATTTAGTTCAAAAGATGCGATTATGACGCCTAATGACTTCACATTTAATCATGACTCCGAGCCAACCTGAACCGACACCGAACCGACGTATAGTCATGATTAAAATACGCTGAAAAATCGTAAAATAATGCTCCTCAAATGATAGGGTTGAAATCTAGGTGGAATGGAGGCCAAAACACGAAACGCTCTTTCGAGAGTCAATTTGGCACATCGCACCGTAAATTCTCGTACGACCTCAAAAATGAACCGAATCACAAACGGTCAAAAACATGACCTTCCCAACTCAAAGGGGCATCGTCCAGTCCAAGGCCATAGGCTAAAAGCCAATCGAAAACTCAAACGAGCCACCGAACCGTCACAGCAACTTGCTGTAAAATTCCAGCAACTGTACAATCGTGTAACTTGTGTTGTTTTCGAGACTACCGGCCATTTGGGCGTGAACCACCGACCAGAGACTCTTACCAAAATCCCAAGGAATGATTCAAACCATGGCTAAGGGCCTTAGACCAGCCACAATCCGCATCACACCATAACTCAACCGAAACTCAAACCGAGAACCAACGTGCATGCGTGTGTAGTGTTTTGCTTAGATCGATGTCTTGCGACGTTCCAGTGGCCATTTGATTGACCATGGCACGATCTAGACATCTAGGAGCATGGTATGAACCGTGGCTAAGGGCCATATGCCAACCAAGATCCATACCAAGCAACCAAAACCGAAACCGTATATGCTGAAATTGTAAGGGCCGAAGGGACATAGGGGCGGTTGTGATGTTTTTATTAAAAACCGATGAGCCATGGACCAAGCCACCAAAAGGGCAACTTAGTCATGTCTTAGACATGCTAGGGGAGTGATCTAACCATGGATATAGGCCCCTAGGGCAGCCAATATCAGATCCTTCCTCCTTGCCAACAAGCTGAATTTCGAAACTCAAATGGACCAAATGAGAAGTTGCTGTCCATTTCTGAATTTCCAGCAACCAGGGGCTTGAACGAAAGGACCAATCTGATCCTAATGCATCCTATTACATGTATTGAGGTCTCCTTGGGAGCCTGGAGTCGAACCAATCACCTGAAACTCACAAACCAAGAAAAACGTGAAGCTTGCCAAGAAATATAAAAAAATTCTGCATGTGTTGTTTTCAAAAGTTTTGACATGGATCTCGATTTTTGCTTGAATAAACATGATCATGTACAAAAAAATAAATGATAATATGACTTGATTGAGGTTTAGAAAGAATCTAGACATGCCTGGTTATCGTTTGAAATGAAAACGAAAAGAAGAGACGAGACGGCGCGGAGGAGACGGAGTGGCTTCCTTTTCTACCTTACCTTGCTCTCGATTTTTTCTCTCTTCTTTTTGGCTATGTACCTCACGATTTTTACCTCTGAAAATGAGTCTGAATTCACTCTGAATTTTCGAAAAGGAGAGGGGGGAAAAGATGGTTAGGAGGGTGAAGGAAGTGGGTGCAAGATATAAGGAAGATCCAAGACCAAGTCTTCTCATTTTAAATTTTGAATTCTAGTTTGATATCAAATGAGTTGGTGGATATTTCTAGAGGTAGTGGCCGATTTTTGCTTGTTTTCTAGTCTAGGATATGTCCATTAATTTAATTAAATTGTGCTCTAAAAAATCCTAGAATTATCCTACAACTTACATGCAAAGAAATGGTCAAAAGGTTGCTGAGTTGGCAATTAAATTGTCTAGCAACTATGGGGGCCGAAAATTGCAATAAAATGAAGGGGAAATATTGTTATCTAGTCAACTAATAATCCTTGAAAGCCTTACTAATCCTTTAAATAATTTAGTGAGCTAACCCCTTAATTAAGTAACTTAAATGAGCTCATTTCTTAATCACCTCAAATAATTAAATTAAATCCTCAAACCTCCCTTTCTAACTTAAATGAACTTACTTGCTAGCTAAGTTAACTTCTGGAAATATTTTCTGGATCTTAAATTCTATCTCAAAACTCCAACTCTAGTCCGG
Source organism: Primulina tabacum (assembly GCF_025594145.1). Taxonomy (NCBI): domain Eukaryota; kingdom Viridiplantae; phylum Streptophyta; class Magnoliopsida; order Lamiales; family Gesneriaceae; genus Primulina; species Primulina tabacum. Next base: position 34,226,753 of record NC_134552.1, read on the forward strand.
CCTCACTGAAATAACTGAAATGTTAAAAATCAAACTAATGAACTGAAATAATGAATAATTAACTTCAATGAAATGCATTTAAAATAATCATGCAATGAAGTCAATTAAATTTTAAAAATCTAGAATTATGCATGGCTTATACGTAGACTGATTTACGGGTTCTACAGTCAGCGCTGGAAAGATCAGTCATCAAGCCTCAAATTTGTAAGTTTTTATGTTTTATGTGATTTTATGATGTTACCTGCATAAGTACATGAATTATATGTTTACGTCACATGTTTAATAGCTTCATGATAATATATATTTTTTATGCTTTGAAATGTTTATACGTGATACGACATGAAATAAGAAATTATTTGATTTCAACGCATGTTGGCTTCATGGTGGAATTGGACTATGTTGATTTTTGGGTTTTATTATTGACGTTCTACTTTTTGGGCTATAAGTTAATCGTGAATATTATGAACGCTTTTGGCACATGTAGATTTTCTAAGAAAATATTGATGATTCGGGGTTACTAGATGAATTAATTTTTGGGAATTACTCATAAGTAATAATGATTCGAGGATTTGCAATGACTTGGGAGTAAGAAAATGTATAAATTGGGATTTTAAGTTTTGATGGAAGTGTAAGATTGGTTATAGGGATTGATTTTTGGGTAAATAAGTTTAAATTACTCAAATTATGTTATGGGAAACCTTTAGAAATAAATTAAGAATGCCAAGAACTTATTGGTTAATCGTATGATTTTCGAAATTAAGGATCAATTGGATAATTTTTGGGGAAATTAAGAAATTATTTTGCAATAATTAAGGAACTTGGGGACTAGTTTGACAATAAGTTAGAATTGAATGGGTTAATTGATAAGAGTTTTCGATTATTTAGACTTTTAAGAATATTTGGAACGTTGGGATATCTTGGTTATAGTGTTATAAGGAATGTTGATCATGGGTTTTTAAGGATGAATCAATATTAAGCTTGAAAAATCTAAGCGTTGGCGGATGTGTTTGGGATTTAAGATTGAAATTTGATAGATTGATGAATATTTTGGATATAAAATAAGAAAAATAATATACGATAAGCATGGTCATCCATTTTTTAATATTGAGAATTGTAAGAAAAATTGAAATTCGAGGTTATAATAGTAATATAACTAAGTCATTTGGGTCTTTTTAAGTTGCGATTTGAAAATAAGGATTTAGAAGGTAAAATTAATTGGGATCAAGGAGACGTAAGGACATTCTAGAACTTAAGTTTGACCAGAGTAGCGCAGCGAAAGCGGGGATTTTTGGGATACTAGAACTAAGTCTAAACTTCGGGTTATTAAGGATAATCGAATTTCGAGGATGAAATTCAATTTAAGGGCGGATGATTGTAACGCTCCGAAAATTTGAAGGTACACGCGAACCACATGCATGCAATTATTAAATTCCTTTGTATTTTAATTAAATGTTTTAATTGCATAAATTAATTATGTTGTGCATATTGACATGTTTAAAATATATTTTTATACACGGTTGAATTAAAATATATTTTTAAAAGATATTCGAGTTGTGATCGAGGAATAGAGACCGAGAGCTGAAAAATAGAAAATGTTTTTATTAAATAATTGTTTTTATTTATTTAAAATATGAGTGTTTCTTTTTCATATTTTTGAAAATATGAGGTTTTGAGATGATTTTATACACCGGGACGTAAATTTTATCGGTGTTGGTTTTTCAACAAAAAATACGAAATTATGAGCAACCCGGCTAATAAATTCACAAACTTATTTTACTAAAACTATTTTAATATTTTAATTAAATCCTAACCAAGCACTAATGGACCTAAACTTTGTTTATAGGCCTAAACCTTAATTGATGTTTTAACTTGTGTATAAATATATGTAAACCCTACACTTTTCAACTCAAACTCTCACCCCATTTTCTGAAAGTCTCCCCACCCCCGTACACGATACACACAAAACTTATTTTGAAGAAGAATTGTCGGATTTTCAAAGGAAAGCATCAAGGCCATCGTCTCCTCGTCCCCCGTTCTTCGTCGTCAACGTTTATTCGTGCGTTTAAAACGTAAAGACACGCCATACATCTCTTTTTATTATCCATCATGTCGTAATATCGTTTTATATATTGTATGCATGAAGAACATAAAGTTATTTTTCTGTATTTTCGGATTATTGCTTTTATAGGTGTTAAACTCATGACTTTGGATCCAATAAACTGTTTTATGCATGTTAGGGGCTGCCATGATGTTAGGATATGATCAAGAGATGTTTATAAATGATTTTAAAAGGGTCCTAAACGCAAAAAACATGATGCACAACAAGCACCATGCGAGAATCATTTTTGTTGCCATAAGGTCATTGGGTTCGGGTTTTGTGAACAAGGGGGCTGGCTTGGTCTTGGCTTGTGGTCAAGGCTAGCCAGGGACATGGTTCAGTCGAGGAGTGAGCCTTAACTCGGTTGGGGCTGGAGTCGTGAGGGTTGGGAGGAGTCCTACTTAACTAGGACTCCTACCCGAGAGAAGAGGGTAGTGCGCAGACTTGCGCGGCTGGTGCACGGTCGTGGGCTCTGTCCATGGCTCGCGGGCTGGGCTAGGGTGTCTCATTAGGGTCCTACGAAGGTGCACTAGAGGTTGGTTTGGGTGCTGAGGCGTCGGCTAGGTCCCTAGGCGCATGAAACTAGAGTCCATGCAATTTGCAACTCTCGGCCAGCATAGGTGGGGGGTAAGGGCTTCGGTTTCTGGGTTTGGGATGGTTTCTAAGGGAGCTAAGGGTCCAGTAGGGTACTCTAGTGGGTTGTTCAGAGTTTGGTTCAACATGGTTCGAGGGCGACTCGAGAAAATCGAAAGATGGCTCGGGGTCGAAGTTTATTGGTCATAATAGGGTTTTTCAAATTAAAATAAACTGAAAAATGGCTCACGGAGGTCGAGTCGTGGTTCATAAGGGCTAAAATAATATAAAAAAACTAAATTTTGAATTTAGGAATTTTATATTAAAGTTTGGGATTTTCGGGATTAAAACACCGTCAAAACGATTAATCATGAATTAATTAAAAAGCCTAGTTTTTAAGCTAAATAAAATTATGAGAATTTTAATTTAATCTTAAATAATTATTTGGGACATGTTAGAGTCAATGAAATCATGAAAAAAGTCAAAACGTAAAATGTCACGTCCAGGGGTAAAACGGTCATTTTACACCTAGAAATTAGTAAACGTCATGACAGTGTTCTAAATGTTGTTTTTATGATATTATGATTATTTGTAAATTTTTATGAAATTTTACATTATGAAATTATGATTTTTAAATGTCTATTGGATTTTTATGATATAAGGAAGACATTTAAAAGATATGTTGCATGCTTGGTATTAAAAACAAAAAGGTTATGTTATGTATGATTTTTATAAAGTAATGAGAATGTAAACATTGAAGGAAGTGAAGTAATTGTGACTATTGAGGTATGAGGTTTGAGGTAAGAATGGAAATATCGTGAGGGGAGAAGACCCTAGAGGGAGCCCATTTTTGGGAAAAGGCCCCAAAGGGAGCCCCGACGATGGTATTCTATTCGAAAGAAGATAGGCCAGGGCCCAGTTGACCGTTGAGAGTGTTGCTGGTGTCCCCCGCCGCCCAGTACTGCGGTTTCATGTAGATGGATCAATCGACTTTTTGAGGTTCGAGGAAAGTCACAATTAACGATCTGAATTCAATAAAGGAAAAAAGAAAATGTTTATGATCATGAAAAATGTTTTATGTCATGTCATGTTGAGGAAAAAGAAAGAAAAATGTTAAGGTTTATCTCACGAAAAAGTTATTTTTACGTAAAAGTATTTTCACTATTGCATGCGATTTTATACGTATTATTTGTTATAAAGATTAAAGTGTGTTGAGTCTTTAGACTCACTAGGTGTGATGGATGCAGGTGAGTTTGAGGGAGGTCTTGATGGATGAACTGACTGGACTGAAGGTGCACACAACCCGAGGACCAGAGCTTCTACTTTTCCGCATTTATGATTCATGATTTACGTTAAAGATATTAAGACTATTTATTTACGTGTTTGAGATATTTTGAGAGGTTTAGTATGAACTATACTTTTCAAATTTATTGCTTTTTAGGTTTGATAATCGTTTGACGATTTCATTTTTATGACTATTTCACTTGACTTTTAAAATGCTAGTTGGTTGATGTTTTATTTTAAAGGGTAAAATATTTTCATGTATGTTGAGGGTTCGGCCTAGTGGGTAGGTTTTTTTTTTTTTTAAAAAAAAAATCTAGTACTTTTAAAACAATAAAAAGGGGAGACGTTTCAGAAAATGATATTTATGCATGTATTTTTATAAAGTGATGGAAATGATGAAAATGTTTTGAATGAAGTGACTTGATTGTAATGGTAAGGAAATGGGGATTCGTAAGGTACAAAGCCCTAGGGAACCCAACACTGGATTTCCATAGGTCACGGTCCAGTAACGAAAAAGTGGTTGTTAGTGTCCCCGTCAACGAAAAAGTGTTATTGGTGCCCCGTCGCTTGGTACCATGGTTACAGTTGAGATTGATCAATCAACCGAAAGATGAAAGGATGATCACAATTAATGAACTGATTTCTCTCAAAAAGGAAATGTATGTGTATAAAGATCAAAGGAAATGTTTAAGCTTATACAATGTTAATGTTAAAATTATTTTATTAATGTAATTTTCACTGTTGCATGTAGATGTGTAAGTATTATTTGTTATTATGGTTAAAGTTTATTGACTCATTAGACTCGCTAGGTGTGAATGATGCAAGTGAGGATATTTTCGTTGAGACAAGGGGACTTGATTACTGAACTTGCTGGACTGATGATACACTGAAACCCGAGGACCTTGCTAGTTTTTTCACACAATTGATGATTTAACAGTACGTAAAATATTTTTATGACTTTTACGCGTATGAGGAGTTTTGAGAGGATTTAAAATCTTCATGCTATTCCTGAAGATGTTAGTTTTGAGTTTGGTTGAAAGTTTACGACTTTATTATTTTTTCTGTAGTTATTAATTTTTAAGTAATTTAGATTTGGATTATTTAAAGAGTGTCATTGAGAAAAAAATATAAATTTATCTAATTCAATTTAAAAGCAATGTAAAAGGTAGGGACGTTTCACGAAACCAAAGAGAAGCAGAAGGCAATTGATGCATTAACCCTCTGTTTGATTCGATATTGAAGGTACTTAATTCATGAAATTGAAATTGCACAAATAACTTCTCTTGTTCAAAAAGATTGGTGAAGGGGGGTATGGGCATTTTTATAAAGCTATTTCAGATCACACAGCTGTTGCTAAAAAAATTTTGAGCTCGTACATATAACAAGGCCAAAAGCAATTCCAAAGAGGGGTATTTCTTCATTCAAGTACAAAATAGTGACGCAACGATACTGCCACATTTAAAAGATCACATAATTTATGTTTTCTTACATCCGACAGGTTGAGGTTTTGAGTCAGATGAGGCACCCCATATGGTAATCCTTTTGGCATCGCTGCCTGGTGTATGAGTACATGGAAAACAGGATCTTAGAAGTCATGCTTAATTCCAGAAATGGCACTCCACCTTTCTTATGGACATATCAGAATAGCCGAGAAATCGCCACTGCCCTTAATTTTCTTGATCAAATGAGACTAGAGCCACTCGTGCAACGTGACCTTAAACCTGCATACATTAACTTAGACAAAAACCACACGAGCAAGATTAGTGACGTTGACCTATCAAGGCTCATTCTACCCAATTTGGTTGGTATTCAGTATCGTATGACAGCACCTGCAGGAACATTCTGTTACATTGATCCAGAGTACCACCAAACAGGAATGCTGGGAACAAAATCAGACATATGTTCGTTAGGTGTAATGCAGCTGCAGATCATGATAGCCAAACCTGCAATGGGCCTAACACATTATGTTGAGAATGCAGTTGAGGAAGATCATTTTGCTAAGATTCTGGACCATAAGCTGAAAGACTGGCCAGTTAAGGAAGTTTTATCCTTAGCTAAAGTGGCCTTAAATTGCTGCGAATTGAGAAGAAAAGACAGGCCAGATCTTGATTCCATGATACTACCCGAGCTGGGATCAGAAGTTAAAACGAAAAGAGATTTTATCATCTGTATTCACAAGATAAAAGGTTCGGACAAACCTCACCTTCAAGCCATGTTTTTCAGACGGAATTTGGTGGTACGGATTTTCAACGTAAAGGATTTCAAATAGAAAGCCCGTCTTCAAGTAATGTCAGCCAGAATTCAGTATCAAATGTAACAAATACTACTATACTAGCATCACTTCATATATATTAATGCAATAACGAAGGGTGTTTACATGTTCAACTACGAAAACAACGAACACCAATCCTGAAATCCAAATGGAAACTCCTTGCATTTACACATCTGGAAGTGGAAGCAGCACTAGCTCAACACTAAAAAATGTGGATCAGTAGGGAAATTCTTAATCATATGTCCATACATCCGTCTGAATCAAATTCTTTGTTATATCCCTGAGGTGAGTACATTGAATGATATTAAGAGCATGATTGCTGGGTACTTTTCATATTATAATAGCCTACCTTGCAAAGACTGCATGCAGATTAACTTTCCATTTCTAAATTCCAGGTTTATGTGTAAATTTATTCCTTTGTGTCGCAAAGAAACTCGAGAAATGCTATCTAAAGGTTTATTTTCATCTTATTAACCAATAGTCAACTGAATCATCAAACAATTTGGTATAAAGCAATTAGAAATCTAGCAAAGAAACTTTATCGAAAGAGAACACAATTTCTTTAAAATAAAACTATTATAAACTTCGTATTTCAATAATTCTATTCCTATTATTTTCATAACTATTGACCAACAACCATAAAGTCTGTTGAATTCCTTATTTTCAATTCTTTGGCTTCTGTCTATCACTATAATCGACTCAATAGTGTTACCAGTTTACACGTCATTCAAAATCGGTAGATTTTCATAATCACAATTCACCAAAGTGCCCGAGGCAATTGATGTGAAGAGATTTGTAGCTCCCATGCACATGAAATCATGAAAACTTGCAAAAGTCAATCACCAATTCTTTAAAATTTTTACACCTACATACAAATATATAACATAAATCGCAGACTTTGAAATCTTATCTAAATATGTCATCCATTCAAATAAATGCAAGGGAAGATGATACAGATTTTGAGACATTGAATATGGATTATGGAGTATTAAATCACCAAGCTACCAATGCAAGAATAAGAAAAATTAAATTATTGAAACAGTATAAAGGTGCATATGAATTCCACATCATAAGAAAGCTCAGGAGACAATATGCTCCATTCAACATACAGATGCTAACCCCCCAAAAAAAATATGCGAAGAAGAATAATCCAAAACATCCAGGGAAGAACTGTACATCAGCAATGTCCTTCAATTGTTGATCATCAATTGCAACATCGAAAAAAACTTTATCCCTGGATATTTTTCAAGTGTGAAACAGCTGTATCACGTTTAATGAGCACGTTTGACAATTTTTGTGCACTGTAAAACTTGAATAAAACGTCATAACAAGATAGAGCTTTCGAAAAAAATTACCGGGCAAAGCCACTTTCAGAGCCCAAAACAACATTGAAACGACACAAAAAACACCAATCGTTTCAATTCATATATTGCCCTCCAGAGAATTCAATGAAATGGAGGACCTGAATGTGAAAACATAATACTCCCCTCTTAACAAATTAATGAACCAAATTTCATAGATTGCCGTCATAAATAGTTCCAGGAATTTATTCACAAAACCATGTCTTCTACATTCAAATCAATATTACACTCCATATCTATTTAATTAATTGCTAGATACTACTCAAAATTGATGCTTCAGAGAGAAAAATCTTCCAGTTTCTTGATTACGCGTTGTGATCATCACAATTGTCGGCGAATGAAAAAATATTACTCAAATGGGCACGTATCGCTTCAACGCCTGCTTCCCCGTAACAGCAATCCCTACAATCACGCCACCTATGGCTCCGGCCACCGCCGCAGACCTTGGTCCCGCCGCCGCCTTGTAAAGAGCTCCAGTCCCCAACCCCGCAACGACACAGTTGATTACGTCATCCGTATCTCTAATCGCCACCATTCCACTCTCAAGAGCCGCATACATCAACCCGATAACACCGCATCGATTACCCACCTGTCGACCCGCATGCCCCGATCCGTTAAGAATCCGATTCACCTTCAGCTTCAATGTATCGGTCTGCTCAATCGATTTAACTCCGGATACAATACCCTTGACGGCGCCGACCGAAACGCCGCCAAGGTACCCGATTCCCGTATAATACGTGAGATTCTCCCCCCAGGAGCGGCGCTGAGCGAGCGACTCTTCTTGGAACAGGTATTCAGGGGAGGTGGGGAGATTGTACATGGATTGGTAAGGGTTGTAAAGTCGGCGATTTGAATCGTTTTCGTCGCTATTTGGAGCCATGATCGTTCTAGGGTTTATGCTCGGGTCCAAGGGGGGAAATGAGGAAAAAGGGAGTCACGAAAAAGAAAGTGAATGTAATTTACATTTTTTTCTTTTGTTTAAAATTTATTTAAAAACTAATTTTTTTATCAGTATATTTTAATTTTATATATAATAAAATTTATAATTTAATTAAATAAAAAAAACTTACTCCACTCAATTTTTTTATTTTTTTGGACTCAATCCTAGATCTCATTTCATTCTTTATCTTCACAAAAAATCATTTTCTTCTCAATCTTCCATTATCTCATTTTTTGGCTAACAATTAACCATAAATCTACAAGTTATTTTTTTTTACAACAAATCCAACAAGAAAATCACGTATTGATAAAAAATTTATTTTAAGATATGAAATTTATTGGTATTCGTCAGTGTTCACGACCCAAAATGAAGAGCTTCACCCTGGGTCATGAAGCCGAGCGTCGTGGAGCACAGCTTTCATGACCCACGACTTCACGACCCAGGATCATGAAGCACAAGTCTTCACGACCCCACGGCTTCACGACCCAGGATCGTGAAGCACTTGGTGCTTCACAACCCCAACTTGGGGTTGAGTGCTTCACGACCCAACCTGGGGTTGTGAAGCACTTGTTGGGTGCTTCATGACCCAAAACCTAGGGTCGTGGGCTTTACGACCCACCGAAGGTCGTGATGTGAAGACTTCACGACCCATTAATTTTAAATTTTTACAATTAATAATATTTGTTTTGTTTTAAATTTATACAACTAATAATCTTTTTGTTTTTTTTACAGGTTTACTTTCCCGCTAAATTTGGAAGGGATCAATTTTTTGAATGGAAGTTAACTTTAGGATCAAGATAAGTTAAAATCTGTAAGAAGATTGTATCATTTTTAAATGAGAAAGAGATAGAATATTTTATGCAGTACACTCAATTTGGTAATTTAATTTTATATGCTAAGAATTATAACAATTCCAATCAAAACTGGATCGAAGGTTATGACTCATCACAAAATTGGGTCGAGATTATACTCGACCCACGCGACCCAATTTTGGTGGGTCGCGTGGATCGAGATGGGTCGAGAAGCATAATTTTGGCTTCTCGACCTATATATATATATATATATATATATATATATTGTAAAATCTATATAAATTTTAATATATTGTAATAGATGGGTCGATAAGCATATTATTATAAAATTTGTTAAAAATTTTAGTATAATTATAACATTTATAAATTTTGTTAATGTTTATATAAAATTAACATTAATTTCATATGTTTTGATATACATTCATTACATTACAGTGAATATGTAATGAAATTTGTTATGAATTTTTTTAGTTCTATTGTTATAAAATTTGTTAAGAAATTTAGTAGAATTATAAAATTTGTTAATGTTTATATACAATAAACATTAATTTCATATGCTTCGATATATATATTCATTAAAGTGAATATGTAATGAAATTTGTTATGATTTTTTTTTATTTCTATTATTATAAAATTTGTTATGAATTTTAGTGGAATTATAAAATTTGTTAAGATTTTTAGTCGAGTATAAATTCAACCCACATTGTTAGAATAAGAGATATTCTTCTACTTGTTATTAATTTTTTAACTAACATACTTAAATTATAACATATAACTAATGTTTACACAAATAAATTTTTTATATATATTTACATTCTAATCATATATAAAGTGAATTATATATTATAAAATGATCAAAACTCAAAAATATCAAAAATTTCCAACCCACTCGACCCATCTCGACCCAAACTCGACCCAAACACTAAATCATAAATAAAACCCTAAACCAAACCTCTAACATTATCACTCGACCCACTTGTCCCAAAATTGAAACAATTTACCACCCGCGCGACCCAAATTTAGAAATCTACTACACACATTACAATCTTGTCCACTCGACCCACACCAAAATTAAAAATTCACCACAAACACATTACATATTAATAAAATCAAATCGATTGTCTTTAAATTCAAACAAATTACATATCATTCAATCTTATCTTCTACCAAATTCTCCTACTCACGTCTTCTCTTGATCACATGTGGCATAACCCACAAAACATAGATAAGATTATTATATTATAGACAATAGTATGAATTTTAAAAAATATGCTATATTATAAATATGCTATTATATAGACGTATTATGTGGGTCGAGGTGCACATGCGCACCTCGACTCACAGGTTGGTGCACATGTTGTGGGTCGAGGTGTGCACATGCACACCTCGACCCACAGCTGCACCTTGACCCACAGTGGGTCGAGGCACCTCGACCCACTCATTATCCAGACCTAGCACATACGATCATACTCGAATCACACTCCATCCACCTTCTCGACCCACACAATAAACACGTTCTTCGACTGGAAATACTCACACTAACTCCATTCACAAAAATTCTAAAAAAAAAAAAACAATCAGAACTAAACTGAAACAAATCTAGCAGTACAGAGAATTCGAGTATATACTTACTTCTCTACAAATCTTCAAATTTTCAAATGATTTTTGATTATTTTGTCGTGAAGAACACAAAAATAACGGGAATAAATGAAAACTCAAATCGAGGAGAGATATATCAATTAAAAAAATATTTTTTAAAAAATAAAATCTAACTAACAAATTAATGACCTAATAAATGAACTCACTTAATTAACAGCAGTCAACTCTCTTTTTTCGATTTAAAAAAGTCAAAATCTCTTTTATTTAATTAAATTTAAAATGAGTCGTATATTTTTTATTGTCCCGGTGGAAGGGACTAACGGAGAAACTTCTCTTTTAGGTTTTCGTCGTGGTTCCTGTCTCTGACTTTTGTCCAAGGGGATAAAATATATAAATCCATAATACCAATTATTATTATGACAATTAAATAAATACCTCATCAGAAACCCAACCCAAAATCATTTTTCTCAGTATTCATTTTCCCATTTAATTTTTATTTCTCATCAATTGACTAATATTTATACCTCCCCAATTTCTCTCCGCACATCGTGAAACCTAAATTCCTAGCCACCAAACCCACATACACCTGAGTTGGCCAACCACCGAAGAAACCCACAGACAACGAGTCGGAAGCGACGAAAATCTCTTTTCCAGAAATTTTTATTTTCTCATTGATAAGCACTGAAAATTTAGGATCCGGTTCCAGCAGGTGACACTAGTCCAAGTGCAGACCTCGGATTTATTCTAGGCCTGAAATCACGAAGGAGACCGTTAGAAGGGTGTCGGGAGGGTGTCCTGATGTTGCCTCTCTTGACGCTCAAGTCAGAGACTGAGAATATAATAAGAGAGCAACTATGGGTGCTGCTGAAAGTTAATATAGTGAAAATGAATGAATTGGACGCTCAAAACATGAGATTTATCGGAAGATACATGGGCTTGTCATGGGCCTTCTACCTTGGCTAGGGATGGGCCGGGGGTCCAAAATCAGGTTTGGGACTGATCTTGATGGGTCCATTAATGAGGTATCACAAGTCTTCCCCTCCCAAGTCGAACTGAATCGCAGGTTCGAAGTTTGATTAATTGAGTTGCCCTTGGTTTACAATATGCGAGTTACACATTCTTCCCCTGCTGCTCACGAGTCTCCAAAAAATTTGAAAACAAATTGAATCACCTTATAGTTTTGGAAGGGTCAGATCTGCGTTGGGCTCCTCCACACCCACGCCTAGCGTCATCGCCTCACTCATGTTCTTGTCCACCTTCTCCCCTCCCGCGCACGAGCTAGCTAGCCCTCGCCCTCGTCCCTCCATCGCCTCGTCTGTCCACGCTTCCCTTTCCCCTCGCCAAGCCTCCCATTCGCTAGCCCTTGCGTTGCCTCGCCAGCCCACGCCCGAGCCCTCTCCCCTCCTTCGCTTCGCTTCGCCTGTCCACGCCCATTGCATCCTCGCATCCATCTCTGGCCTCTCGCCTCACCTGCCTCCCCCTTCGCTAGCCATCGCCCCTCTGCGAGCCAGGCCTCTCGCCCTCGCCCCATCCATCGCCTCGCCTTCCCACGCTTCCCTTTCCCCTCGCCAAGCCTCCCCTTCGCTTGTCTTCTGTGACGTCTACTGTTTTAAAAGATGCTAAATTATTTTTTTTACAAGCTTACTTTCCGGAAATAATAGAATTGTGCATGCATGCAGGACAACTGAAAAATAAACTTTTTTTTAATAGTTGTAGTCAAGTGACAAATGAAATACTGCGTTTTAAAAAAATTTGCCAACGCGACCCTCAACCATGAGTGAACAACATAAAACAAGTAAAACCCTGAAAATCATCAACATAACAAATAAATGTACTCAACTGATCATGTCTACTCAAAACTTATAAAATCGTAATGTGCGGAAAAATATGGTCCCCAGGTCGTGTGTGCACATCCAGCCCTACTTACTCAGAATTCGACACCTCTAGTCTCCTCATCAACATGCTCACCTGCATCATTCACACCTAGTGAGTTTAAAGACTTAACACACCTGTATCGTGATAACAAATACATATACATATCATGCAGCAATGAAAATACCGTAATCAACATACATTTCATGATCGTGAATTGTCGCATGCATAATTAAAAATGGAACTTCTGCTATTCGTTTTCTTAAAAAGTACTAGAAATTTTTTTTAAAAAACCTCTCTTGATTTCGGCCGAACCCTTACCAAATATATAAAAAAAAATTTTGCACCATTTTTAAAATAAAACAACCAACTAGTATTTGAAATTCAAAGGAAATAGCCAAATTGTAAAACCGTCAAACATTTACCAAACCTAAAAAAGAAATGAACTTGAAAAGTATCATCCTCTCAAAAACCACTAAAAAAGCATAAATAAATAGTCTTAAAAAAATCTTCAACGTAATTCATAAACTTAAATCATAAGTACGGAAAAGTAAAAGCGCTGGTCCTCGGGTTAATGTGCATCGACAGTCCAGCAAAGTCAACCATCAAGACCTCCAGTAATATTAACATCATAATCACCTGCATCCATCATCTAGTAAGTCTAAACACTCAACACACCATAATCTTGATAACAAATAATATGTATAAAACCACAAGCAACAGTGAAAATATCTTTACGTAAAAATAACATTTTTATGACATGCGTAACATAAATCTCAACATTTTTCCTTTTCATCATTTCATAACATATATTCTTTCATCATGAGTATATACCTTTTTCCTTTTTATTGAATTCAGATCTTTAATTATGACTTTCCTCATCCTCAAAAAGTCGATGAATCCATCTATATGTAACCACAGTACTGGGCGGCGGGGACATCAGCGACACTATCACCCGTTAACTGAGCCTTGGCCTATCTTCATCGAATGAAAATACGATCGTCGGACACTATCACCTCCTCCAACATTTTATATTTTCATCACTTTATAAAAATCATGAATTTAATATCATTTTCTTTGAAAAACAAGCATGCAACATATCTTTTAACTTTACCGTTTCATCATAAAAACTCATAAACGTTTGAAATAAGCATTTTAACATCATAAAATTCATAAAAATTTAAAATAATCATATTAGCATATAAAACAGCATTCATAGCACTGCCATGACGTTAACTAATTTTCAGGTGTAAAAATATCTTTTTACCACTAGGCGTAAAATTTCACGTTTTTGACTTTTTCTTAATTTCATTGACTCTAAAATGACCTATATAATTATTTAAGCTTAAATTAATTTTTCCATAATTTTATTTAGCCTAAATACTAGACTTTTTAATTAATATTTAATTATTCTTTTTTAATGCATTTTAATCCCGAATAATTTCAAACTTTAAAATAAAATTCCTAAATTTAAAACTTAGACTTTTAACAATTATTTGGCCCTTGTGAACCATGACTCGACCCCCATGAACCATGTTTCAACTAATTTTTTTACAAAGAAAACCCTAACTTGACCCATAAAAGTTAGCCCCGAGCCATGGTCCGATTTTCCCGAGACACCCTCAAACCATGCTGGACCAAACCCTGACCAACCCCTCTGGACACCCTCATGGACCATTGGAACTCACGGACCATCCCCCTAGCTCGAGACCGAAGGCATAACAACAAGACAAGCACTCAGCAGAGCACCCTCCAAGACATGGACTCCACGTTTACTCGCCTAGGACCTAGCCAACCCAACCAAACCCTGGACCAGCCTCTCGTGCACCTTTCTAGGACCCTGAGGACTCACCATATCCCAGCCCAAAGTCCCAGACTGAGCCATCTACCTGCACCATCCGCTGAACCTGCGCGGCATTTCTGAAGCTCTCGGGTGGGAGTCCTAGCATGCTAGGACTCCTCCCAGCCCTCTTGACTCGAGCCATAGCGTGGCTAGGGCTCTTTCCTTGACTCAAATAGCCCCTGGCCGAGTCCTGGCCCCAAGCCGTGACCAAGCCAACCACCAATACATGAAAACCGAGCCCTATGATCACCCTATACCAGATTTTAGTTCCAGCTTGTTGTTCCTTGATGTGCACCGTTTAGGGTGTGTGTCTTGGACCCTTAACCATGTAAAACTCGACCCTTATTGATGTTCTAAGATGGCAGCCCTTTTGTGCAACAATACAACATGATTTGGGACATAGGTTCATGAGTTTATCACAACTGTATGAAATAATACGAAAATATTCACAAGGGTTTCATTCTTTTCATACAAACGTAATTTCAAACAATGATACAATGTGATAGACGAGAAAAGGAGATGTATGGCTTGCATTTGCGTAATTTACGCAAGAATTTACGTTGACAATGACGAACGACAACGAGGAGGGCCTAGGCTTGAATTTCCTTTGAATGCTTCGAATTTTCTATCAAACTTTGATGTGTGTGTGTCGTGTATTTTGATTGGAGAGAATTGTAGGTGTGAAATTCTGAAAGTGGCGTGGGTTATGAGGGTTTGGGGTGGGGTTTTTGTGTATTTATACTTAATTAAGTTACTAATTAAGTTTAGACCGATTAGGTAGGTTAATTAAGTCCATTAATGCTTAATTAGAATTATTAAAAATAATTTTGTTTAGAAAAGTTTGTGAATTTTTTAGTCGGGTTGGCAATACATTCATATTTTTGTTGAAAAACCAACACCGATAAAATTTACGTCTCGGCGTATAAAATCACCTCAAAACTCCTTATTTTTCATTAATAAGAATAAACATCAACCATATTTTAAATAATTAAAAACAATCATTTAATAAAAAAATTTCTATTTTTCAGCCCTCGGTCTCCGTTCCTCGATCGCAACTTGAATAATCTTTAAAAATATAGTTTTATGCATAATGACAACAAAATCATATTTAACATATAATCATGCATGTAACAATTAATTTATGCCTTTAAAATAATTTAATTAGTCATTTTTTCATATCCCCTAGATTTGCATGCAGTTGAATTACGTCGTCTTAATTTGGGACTTTACAATTCCTCCACCCCTTAAATAAAATTTTGTCCTCAAAATTAGAACTTATCGAATAGCTCTAAATAGCAACTCCTCAAGTCCCTCTCAGTTTCCCAAGTAGTTTCTTCTTACGAGTGATTCAACCACTTGACCTTGACCATTTTAATGACTTTGTTTCGGAGTCTTCTTTCCTGCCTTGCCAAGATTTGGACAGGCCTTTCTTCATATGTCATATTTGGAGTCAGTTGTAGAGGTTCATAATTTAGCACATGCGATGGATTCGACATGTACTTTCGCAGCATTGAAATATGGAACACATTGTGAACTCCCGGAAGCATCAGTAGTAATGCCACTCTATAAGCTAGTGTCCCAATCCTCTCCAAAATCTCAGAAGGACCAATAAATCTTGGACTAAGCTTGCTCTTCTTGCCAAACCGCATGACACCTTTCATAGGTGTTATTTTCACAAATACACGATCTCCCACTGCAAACTCTAAGTCTCTTCATCTCTTATCAGCATAACCCTTTTGTCGGCTTTGTGCAGTCTTCGTTCTCTCACGAATTTTGACTATAAGCTCGGCAGTCTCTTCAATCACATCCGGACCAATCTCTCTTCTTTCACCAACCGCGTCCCAATGAATAGGAGATCTACATTTCCTTCCATAAAGTGCCTCAAATGGAGCCATCCCGATAGATGATCGGAAACTATTATTGTAGGTGAACTCCACTAGAGGTAATTTCGGTTCCCAACTTCTTTGGAAATTGATCACACAAGCTCGGAGTATATCTTCTAATATTTGTATAAATCTTTCGGACTGACCGTCGGTTTGAGGATGGAATGATGTACTGAATAATAACTTGGTCCCCATCGCGGCATGTAGACTCTTTTAAAAAGATGACGTAAATCTCGGATCTCTGTCAGAAACAATAGAAACGGAAATCCCATGCAGACGAACTATCTCCCGAATATACAACTCTTACTGAATCATGGTGAAAGTCGTCTTAATAGGTAGAAAATGCGCTGATTTCGCAAGACGATCCACTATCACCTAAATAGCATTGAATCCCTTAATAGTCTTCGACAATCCCACAACGAAGTCCATAGTAATATTTTCCCATTTCCACTCGGGAATAGGAAGTGGCTTAAGTTTCCCCGCTTGTCTTTGATGCTCTGCTTTAACTTGCTGACAAGTCAAACACTTGGTCAAAAAACGTAGAATGTCTCTCTTCATACCCGACCACCAATATAACAACTGCAGATCTTTGTATATCTTCGTGCTCCCCGGATGGATGGAATATGGTGTGTCATGAGTTTCCTTTATAATAAGATCTATCAAAGAATCGTCACTAGGAACCCATAAACGATCTCGATACCGAACTATACCATCCACCTAAGAATATAACTTACGGCCCTTGGCTTCATCTCTAGCTCTCCACTTTTGCAATTGCTCATTAGTAGACTGTCCATCACGAATTCTATCTCTCAAAGTCGACTGTACTGATAACGTGGCAAGATTAAGGGTCTCGCCTTTAGCATACACTGTAAGCTGAAACAGCTGTATCTCGGATTGCAACGGTTTTTGGAGTGATAATTGAGTGATAACTGCTGCTTTTCTACTCAATGTGTCAACCACAACATTAGCTTTCCCCGGATGATAGCTAATCTCACAGTCGTAGTCTTTCACTAATTCAAGTCATCTTCGCTGTCTCATATTCAACTCCTTTTGGGTGAAGAAGTATTTCAAACTTTTATGATCGGTGAATATTTTGCACTTCTCCCATATATAAGTAATGTCTCCAAATCTTCAATGTAAAAACTACTACTGCAAGCTCAAGATCATGAGTATGGTAGTTTTTCTCGTGAATTTTCAAATGTCTTGACGCATAAGCTATAACTCGATCATTTTGCATCAGAACTGCGCCCAAACCAAGCTTAGAAGCGTCGGTATATAGAACATACTCTCCTTGCCCAGATGGCATAGATAACACTGGCGCTGAAATCAAGGCTTGCTTTAACTTATCCAAACTGTCTTGACACTCGGGTCCCCATACAAAATTTGCATTCTTCTTTGTCAAGGCGGCCATGGGTACCACTATAGATGAGAACCCCTGAATAAACTTTCGATAAGAGCCAGCTAGTCCCAAGAAACTGCGAATCTCGGTAACACTCTTAGGTACTGGCCACTCTTTCACTGCCTCAACTTTGCTTGGATCAACTTCAATGCCATCACTAGAAATGATGTGGCCTAAGAAAGCCACTCTATCAAGCCAAAAATCGCACTTTCTGAATTTTGCATATAACTTTCTATCTTGCAGTGCTGTCCTTAAATGATGAATATGCTCCTCTTTTTTATTGGAATAGATCAATATATCATCAATGAAGACTATAATAAACTGATTTAGATACGGCTGAAATACGCGATTCATGAGATCCATGAAGATCGCCGGAGCATTGGTCAACCCTAATAGCATGACCATAAACTCGTAGTGCCCATATCTAGTACTAAATGCTGTCTGGTGAACATCCGACTCTTTTACTTTCAACTGATGATATCCAGAACGAAGATCAATCTTAGAAAATATCGATGCTCCTTGAAACTGATCAAATAAGCCTTCGATTCTTGGTAGAAGATACTTATTTTTTACAGTGACCCTATTCAACTCTCGATAATCTATACAGAGTCGCATACTACCATCTTTCTTCTTCAAAAATAATACCGCTGCGCCCCATGGAGAATAACTAGGGTGAAAAAAAACCTTTCTCTAGAAATTCTTGGATTTGATATTTTAATTCTTTCATTTCAGTGGGTGCTAGACGATAAGGTGCTTTAGATATAGGAACAGTGCCCGACATTAACTCAATAGAAAATTCCACCTCGTGATCAGGTGGAATGCCAGAAACGTCTTTGGGAAAGACACTAGGCAAGTCTCTGACAATCTCAACATCCTCCAATTTCTGACTGATATGAGCATGTGTGGCAGTGACACATGCTAGAAAAGCTTGGCATCCACGTCTAATAAGCTTACTCGCACACATACAAGAGATAATGTGCGGCATTTGCATGTTTCTCGCCGTCTCAAAGAGAAAAGATTTACCACTAGGCGATCGAATAGAAACTGATCGCTGACGAAAATCAATTGAAGCTCCATTCGATGATTACCAATCCATCCCAAGTATGATATCAAATTCAGGCATAGGAAGCACAATAAGATCTACCCAAAACACATCTTTGAACAAACGAAGCTCCAAATTCTTGACAATTTTAGATGTGAGCATTTGATCACCGGAAGGAATAGAAACTTTGAAACCCAAACCCATATTTTCAGGAATAACATTCAGTCACTTGATGAAGGTTTCAGATATGAAGAATTGTGTAGCTCCTGAATCTAGTAGTGCATAGGTAGCTACTCCTTGAATGATAATCCTCCATGCGACGAAAATGTCTTTTAAATCTTTTCGTGTTGAAACTAAAGGAATTTCAATCATTTATTTCCCAAAGTTATGTGAAGATTAAGCATTGAACTTAAGCATTCCTTCAGAAATTGCATTTTAGCCCCTCAATTTTTTGAAATTTGCACTTTGGTCCTTAAATTTCCGAAATTTTACAATTTGGTCCTTTAAATTTTGAAAATTACATTATTGATCCTTAAGAATTCGGTAATTACATTTTCGGTCCTTCATCTTTTTTGAATATTTAAATTAGGTCCTTTAACTTTTGGAATTTACATTTTGGGCCTCAAAATTTTCGAGAATTGCACTTAGATCCCTAAAAAATTCGAAGCCCTTACCCAACCCTTGGTTATGATTTTTTTTTAAAATTTTGGCCCTAAAACTTTTTATTTTGAATTTTTCATCCTTTACATAAAATAAGGCTTAAAATAAATACAATTTCTATGGTTTCTAAAATCATAACTTAATTTCCAACTAAGGTAGAGCATGCAACCTAATTTCCACTAAGTCAATCTTGTTCTCAATTCAATTCAAATAACCAATTTAACATTTTCATGCAATAAAAGCAATATAAAGATGTTAAATGACTAGGTTAACCGTAATGAGTGTAGTGTCTGGCTCCTCCTCTTCTTCTTCACCATGCATAACGTATGCTCTTCCCACAGTATGTGCTTTTCTCTTCGGGCAATCAGCAGCTTTGTGTCCATCCTCCTTGAAATAGAATGTAAAGCCCGAGATTATATCATTTTAATCCGAGATTATTTAATTTACGAATTTTGGAATGATAAATTAGATTCCATGGTTTTTGTAATTAATTAGGATTGAAATGGAATTAAAAAGAGTTGCGAGGACCGATTTGCAAATAGTGAAAAGTTGAGGGACTAAAGTGCAATTATTGGGTTTGAGGACACTTGTCTTGCCCTTGGACATGCATGTAATATATATATAAAAACAACACATTTCCTCCATTATTGAAACAAAAACCAACCGAGAAAGGTTCCAGAGAAAAAGCTTTTATTTCATGAATTCAAATTGATCTTGTGAGAAATCCAACCGTTGGAGTTTGAATCCGACTTCAGTACTGTGTTCATATCAACGTAGGCTACAACTGGATGTAACTTTTACTACGTTTTGACATGTTTTGAAATTATGATGTTGTAGGAATTTGATATAATTCATATATGATGTTCTTGACATGTTAGAAATCGTAGAATCGAAGTCAGATCAGGAAACAGATTGATTCTGGAATTGTTATGATTTTCTGATTATATTGATTGGGAATTGAATAGATTTGGATTATAGATTGATTACAAATTGTATCGGATATGGGTTATGATTTGTAATTAATATCTGGTGATATGGTATTGATGGGAATACTGAGATTGTGCCGATGTGCCGCTGATTGGAATTAATTCAGATTAATCGGATTCAGTGGTAAATTGAGAATGTAATATTGATATTATGATTCTCGATATGTCGTTTCACAGTTACAAAGACAGTCTTGAGTTCAGAACTGATATTGCTGCAGACCGAGACTACGAACGAAAGGTATAAGTCAATGTGGTATTAGGAGATCGACTTGAGTCGGTTTAGACTTGAGTTTCCCTAAATCACATACTTTAATTTATTGCATTGATATTTGCATTGATTTGATTGAGGTACTTGTTCTCTTGATTTATAGATAGCGGGTATTAGACGAGTAATCTTGTGACAGAAGTGCCTGATAGTGGTGGGATTGCCACGGGCACATTGCACGATGTCACAAGATAGTGTATGGGCGATAGTGCCAAAGTCTGTCACCGGATGATTGGCTATCGATGTGGCTTCTTCTAATACTGGTGATCGATACTGTATCGATGTGGATAGAATCGTAACTCTTATATTACTGATGATCGATATCATATCGATGTGGATATAATTGGAGTTTCTTCTATTACTGGTGATCGGTACTCTATCGATGTGGATAGAATCAGAGCTTCTTCTATTACTGGTGATCGATACCCTATCGACGTGGATAGAACTGGAGTCTTTTCTATTACTGTTGGTCGATATGGGAATGCCAACTTCTGGAAACCGGGATCCCTAGACTAGGATTGAGTCTAGTCTGAATTGTAGAGTTACAAGCATTGTCGACAGTCTATGATTGATTATGTTTCAGATTTCGATACATATTGCTGTTACCTGTTACATGCTTTATATTTGTTTATATGGTTGCATGTTTCGTTGATTTATACTGGGATTATATTCTCACCGGAATTATCCGGCTGTTGTCGTGTTTGTATGTGTGCATGACAACAGATGGGACATGTTCAGGGTTGAGGAGATGAAGAGAGATCGTGATTAGAGTGGAAGCTCCGGACTTAAATTAGAGATAGGGTTGGACACTTGATATTAGTTGTTAAACCTTAGCTGAATAAATGTATGTGATACAGGACTTGTATTTTTATACTGAGATGTATATACATTTTATTTCACTACGTTCCGCATTTTAAAAAAAAAATAAATTTAGACCATGTTTTATAATTGATTAATTAGTCCCAATTACGATTAAGAACATGATTAGTGTCCGGGTCACCACATAGAAACACTTGAATGTCCCCCATTCACATTTGTCAAGATGTAAGCGATTGCACTCCTTGCATGGTTGCCTCTCAGCAGGCTTTGGTGCTCCAGGATTTTGTGGCTTTTGCTGTCCTTGCTTCTTGACTCTACCCTGGGGCTTTTGCGGTCCTTGAGGTCTAGGAAGACCAGTATATGGCTTATTGTTTGGCTGATTATTATTTTGGTGTTGTTGCCTCTTGCGCTGCATCTCAAACTCAATGTCCCTCAAAGATTGCTCAGACTGCAATGCATAAGTTGTAGCAGTGGCACAATCCAAAGGACGCATCATCATAACATTATTTCGTATGGTGGGTTGTAGGCCATCCATGTAATGTCTAAGATTCTCCGCAGCATCCCTCGCAATAAGGGGTACAAAGTCACAACCACTATCAAATTTCTTCACAAACTCAGCAACAGTCGAGTCTCCTTGACGGAGGCTCATAAACTCTCTCTTCAATCGCCCTCTAACATCAGCAGTAAAATACTTCTCGTAGAATATCTCCTTAAATCGAGACCAAGTAAGAGTAGCAACGTCAACAACGTGCTCGGATCCTTCCCACCATAAAGAAGCATCATCCCTAAACAGGTAAGTGGCACACCTCACACGGTCAACATTATTGAATTCAGATCGTTAATTATGACTTTCCTTATCCTCAAAAAGTCGATGGATCCATTTACATGTAACCACAGTACTGGACGGCGGGGACATTAGCGACACTCTCACCTGTCAACTAAGCTTTGGCCTATCCTCATCGAATGGAAATACTATTGTCGGGCTCCCTCGGGGCCTTCTCCCATAAATGAGCCCCTCTGGGCCTTTTCCCTCACGATATCCCCATTCATATCCTCATATCCTCAATAGTCACAATTACTTCACCTCCTCCAATATTTTACATTTTCATCACTTTATAAAAATGTTGCATTTAATATCCTTTTCTTTTAAAAACAAGCATGTAACATATCTTTTAACTTTATTGTTTCATCATAAAAATCCATAAACGTTTGGAATAAGAATTTTAACATCATAAAAATTCATAAACATTTAAAATAATCATATTAGAATATAAACATCATTCACAGCACTGTCATGATGTTTACTAATTTTCAGGTGTAAAATTACCTTTTAACCCCTAGACGTAAAATATCACGTTTTAACTTTTTCATAATTTCATTGAATCTAACATGTCCTAAATAATTATTTAAGCTTAAATTAATTTTTCCATAATTTTATTTAGCAAAAATACTAGACTTTTTAATTAATATTTAATTATTCATTTTTAATGC
This sequence comes from Primulina tabacum, assembly GCF_025594145.1. Lineage (NCBI taxonomy): Eukaryota > Viridiplantae > Streptophyta > Magnoliopsida > Lamiales > Gesneriaceae > Primulina > Primulina tabacum. The sequence goes on from NC_134552.1 coordinate 34,249,952, forward strand.
GTTTTAATCCCGAATAATTTCAAACTTTAAAATAAAATTCCTAAATTTAAAACTTAAACTTTTAACAATTATTTGGCCCTCGTGAACCATGACTCGACCCGTGTGAGCCATGTTTCAACTATTTTTTTACAAAGAAAACCCTAACCTGACCCATAAAAGTTAGCCCCGAGCCATGGTCATATTTTCCCAAGCCAACCTCGAACCATGCTGGACCAAACCCTGACCAACCCCTCTGGACACCCTCCTGGACCCTTGGAACTCATGGACAAGACCCCTAGCTCAAGACCGAAGGCATAACAACAGGACATGAACTCGGCCGAGCACCCTCCAAGACATGGACTCCACGTTTAGTCGCCTAGGAGCTAGACAACCAAACCAGACCCTGAACCAGCCTCCCGTGCACATTCTTAGGAACCTAAGGCCTCCCCCTACCCCAGCCCAAAGTCCCCAGACCGAGCCATATACAGCCCGATGGAGATGTATGGCGTGTCTTTGCGTAATTTACGCACGAATTTACGTTGACGATGAAGAACAACGACGAGAAGGGCCTAGGCTTTGATTTCCTTTGAATGCTTCGAATTTTCTATCAAACTTTGATGTTTGTGTGTCCTGTATTTTGATTGGAGAGAATTGTAGGTGTGAAATACTGAAAGTGGCGTGGGTTATGAAGGTTTGGGGTGGGGTTTTTGAGTATTTTATACTTAATTAAGTTACTAATTAAGCATAGGCCCATTAGGTAGGTTAATTAAGCCCATTAATGCTTAATTAGAATTATTAAAAATAATTTTGTTTAGAAAAGTTTGTGAATTTTTTAGTCGGGTTAGCAATACGTTCATATTTTTGTTGAAAAACCAACACCGATAAAATTTACGTCTCGACGTATAAAATCACCTCAAAACTCCTTATTTTTCATAAATAAGAATAAACATCAACCATATTTTAAATAAATAAAAACAATCATTTAATAAAAATATTTTCTATTTTTCAGCCCTCGGTCTCCGTTCCTCGATCGCAACTTGAATAATCCTTAAAAATATAGTTTTATGCATAATGACAACAAAATCCTATTTAGCTTATAATCATGCATGTCACAATTAATTTATGCCTTTAAAATCATTTAATTAGTCATTTTTTCATATTCCCTAGATTTGCATGTAGTTGAATTACGTCGTCTTAATTTTGGACCTTACAAAAAACTTGTCAAGAATAATAATGATCATAGTAAATATCATCATATCAACTTATACGTGTTATTCTCTTAATTTGAATTTTGTTCATTAGCTGTGACTTTCGTATCAACATGTCAGTCAATGGATCCATCTACGTGTAATCGAGGAACCCGGTGGCGAGGACATTAGAGACATCATTACTCGTCCACTGAGCCCTGGTGTTACATTTCATCATGTCTTCGTGGCATCGTGTCATCGTATTAGTCACAATAAACTCTCATCTTTCAAAAATGTGTCATCACATTCATCACTTAATAAAAAACATGTATATCGTAATTTTTCCTTAAAACCAAGCATGCACCGTATTTTTCATAATTACACAAAAACCATATACATGATGAATAAACATTTAAAAACATGGTAAATTTGTGCTCAGGGTCCTGCCAGGTATAAAAACTCACCCCGGGTGCAAAATGACCATTTTGCCCATAGAAATCCAAAAAGACCATTTTACCCCTAGACTTCAAAATTCGACCCGAAGCTTACCAAACTCCTTAAAACATCCCAAAAAATAATCAAAAATATTTCTTAGATGTAACTCGAGCCCGTTTCAAAACTTGCTCGATTTGTTTTAAAACTTGGATCGGGATCCCGGTTTTAATCCGAATCAACCCCAAACTTAACCAAATATTCCCCAAACCTTTACCACACCTAAAAGACATTCTAATAGCCCATAAAATTCACATTCCGGCCCACTATGACTCCCAAAAACATGACCACAAGCTGCTGGAATTTCTCTACTCAACCTAGTCGAACCCTAGCCGTGGCCCTCACACACACTCACGACCCTACACCAAAACCGTTGGGACAAAACACAAACCGGCCTCTCCTAGATCACCCTAGGACCCCTCTTGACCTGCTGAACCCACGGCCACAGCCCATGCAGGCAGTAACTATTCTATACTCGCTGGCCACCAAAGGATGCACACCCGCTGCCAACCCCTACTCCACGATGCCAAACGACTCAAAAGTCAAGAACAACAGGTTGTGGACCTCCCCTAGCCTCTGTTGGAACCTCCTAGATCGTGCCTCATGGTTCACCCCTTGCCCAATCGAGCCCGCCCTAACCCTACACAAAGACAACCCGAAACCCTAGCCACCCAAATGACACCTTCGGCCTTCACCAAGAACCAAGCACACCCTAGAATCTAATCATCATGTCACCTTAACCACAGCATGTTCGCCCCTAATCAACCAAAACTCGGCAGCCCCCTTGCAACCATACAACAAAAATGTGAGTATCATGCAAAAATAATCGAATTTCATGTCAAACTTTAAACAAAAATTCAACCACAAGGTAGATCACTACATTTTCGAACAAATACATGATTCTCAGCATAATATTGGAGTGAATGATGATAAAAACGAGAATACAAGTGCGCCTTGGTGATTGTATGCTAGAAAACTTGAAGATGCGCGTGTAGGATGAACACCGGAGGAGCGGAGTGTTTTCTTGAAAGATCAAATATTGGCCGAGATTTGCTGCTGAAAATTGCATGAGGGAGGCTGCTAAAATGTGGAGTGGATGGGTGCTATGTGTTTAGGTAGATTTAGGGTTACTTAGTGATGTAATTAAATAAAAGGCTTAAGCTTAAATGGGCCCTTAATTATAATTAAATGGTTTAAAAGGGTTTTTGAGCCCATTAATCCCTAAAACAAACCCATCAAGCCCAAAAATATTCCCGAAAAATATTTCGGTTAGGTACGTTTTTGAAAATATTGCCCGAGCCCTCAAAAAGTCCCCCAAATCGATAAAATTTGCGTACTGGTTAAAAAAATAACCTGACGGGTAAAATTACCAAACCAAGGCCCATTTTCAAAAATTATACTTAAAAACACCTTGTATTAAATAATTAAAAATAATTATTCCATAAAAATATTTTTCCTGAATATCCCTAGTCTTCGTTCTTCGTTCGAGTGCGAAATGCAACTTAAAATCCTAATGCACGATAGTTTAAATAAACCATGAACTAAAACACAAATTCATGAAATAAAAATGCATTTAATACATTAAAAAATTTTAAGAAAATACAAAAGAAATTTAATAACTTGCATGCATGTGGTTTACGTGGACCTTCAAATTTTCGTGACGTTACAATCCATCCCCCTTAAATTGAATTTCGTCTCCGAAATTCGTTTATCCTCGATAATCAAAAGTTTAGACTCTTAATTCTAGTATCCCAATAATTCACGCTTCTGCTGCGCTACTCTGATAAAATAAGTGTTAAGCTGTCCTTACGTCTTCTCAATTCTGATTACATTTACCTTCAAAATATATTTCTTGCGAAACGCAACTTAAAACGACATATGATGACTTAGTTCTATTTTTCTATAACCTCGAATTTTGACTGTTCTCACAATTCCTAGTATAAGAAATGAGGGTCCAAACTTATCGCACCTTACTTTTCTTATACTATACCCAAATGTTTATCGACTTATAATATTTCAATATTAAAAGCCAAAAAGAATCTCTTCTTAAATTTATTGAACTCGAGATATGCAAAGGCTTTAAATCCAAATATTAGCATTTATACATTTATGTAGTTCAACTTAAGAGATCTTAGCACCAAAAGTTACTAATCTACTTCTATCCCCGGTAATACACTTAAAAGTTAGTTCTTATCTCAACCCCAAAATAATATTATCCTAAAATACTTAAATCAAATCTTTATCTTACGGTACCAAACTTACGTAACTTAAATATTTACAAGTACATCCTAAATATTAAATTCTTGTAAATAATAAAACTCGAGTAACGTTAAACGATAAAACCCAAATATACAATATCGATCTTCCACCTATATAATAAAGCATTTCTAGCCTCAATTACATGCTTAAACTATTTCCTTCCCAATTACAATATAGTTGAGGCCTAAGACCTTTGGACCTTCCTCACTGCACAAATGATGCATTCTTACGTATCTTTAATGCTTAATTAATACTAGAATATAAACTTAACAAGTTCTCCTCTGATAATGATGGACCGACTCTAATAAATCAACTTCACTTGTATCAAGGTTTTAGATTTTCTTACTCGATAAAAATCATAATATTCGTTCATTGGTAACCTATGTTGAACACAACTAACTCTCTTTTGTTTCTATTTCACTTAAAATTTCCGTATGAAAAACTATTTCATAAACATGAAGTTCAAGTTTACACAACCCAAGTATTCTTAGATTACCTAATTCCAACACTCATATCCACCCAATCCTGAGTTTCTTAATGACCTTCAAAAATTCCCCAAGACAAGGTGTCTAACTCACTTCTTACTTGCTTCTATCAAATAACCTAACCCTCAGTCATGCTCAACTTTCTAGAAAAATTTTACCTTAGTGAAAGTAAAATTTTAACTCTTAAGATCATGACTAAAACTTATGCTACAACAAACCTTAAGTTCCCGAAAATAAGATAATTTAATGTCAAATTTTATAACTTAACTAATTGATCCTCTTTACCTCAAATTGTTATCACTCTAAATTCTTAGTTTGCCACATCATTATTCCATTAAAACTTAGACTTTCAAGTTCAATATTGATTCATCCTACAATGCCCTTGATTATCATTCCTTATAACATCATAACCCATATGTTTTAAGGTTCTATATATCCCTTTAAGCCTAAATCATCGAATATTCATATAATTTAGACTATTCAATTCTCACTTATTGCTAAACTAGTCCTCAAATTTCTTAACAATTGTAAAGTAAATTCCTAATTTCCTCGAAAATTATCCAATTTGTACTAAATTTTGAAAATTGCACAATTAACTCATAAGTTCTTGGCATTTCTAATTTCATTCTATATGTTTCTCGTAACATAAAGTTCAATAATTTTAAGCCTAGCTATTAAACAAAATCAATTTTCATAACAAATCTTTCATTTCCGTAAATACTTAAAATCCCAAATTATACGTTTTTGTACTTCTAAATATCGTCATAGACTTCGATTCATTATTCCTTATATGAATTTCTCGAAAATTAACTCAACTAGTAACCGCGAACCATCAATATTTTCTTAGAAAATCTACAAGTTCCAAAAGCATTCATAATTTTCATGACTAACTTATGACCCAAAGAATAGAACATCAGTACTTACTAACCAAAAATCAATATAGTCAAATCATTTTCAACATTTCCTAACGCCCAATAGCCAAATTCTTAATCATGTCCAATTTCGTCACAAACCAGCATGCATGAAAATCATTATTTCTCATTTCATATCGTAACATGCATAAAAATTTTCAAACATCTAATCTCAAAATATAACGATAGATAAACCTGTGATGTAAAATGTATATCATGTAAACATGCATGTGATATCATTAAAAACATTTAAAACCTTTAAACTTACATACTTGAGGCTTGAAGACTAAGCTGCAGAAGCTGACGATGGCACAACCCTATACATGACCCTTGCTCTGATACCAACTGTGATGTCTAGTATTTTAAAAAGCTGCTAATTTTATTTTTTTTACCAGCTTATTTTCCGAAAATATTAGAATTGTGCATGCATCAGAACTACTAAAAATACATTTTTTTAATAATCATAGTCAAGTGACAAATGAAATACTGCATTTAAAAAAAAATTGCCAACGCGGCCCTGAACCATGAGTGAACAATATAAAACAAGTAAAATCCTGAAAATAGTCAACATAACAAATAAACGTATTCAACTGATCAGTATACTCAAAACTCATAAAATCGTGATGTGCGGAAAAGTGTGGCCCTCGGGTTGTGTGCTCACAGCCATCCCTGCCTACTCATAATTCGACACCTCCAGTCTCCTCATCGACATGCTCACCTGCATCCTTCACACCTAGTGTTTCTAAAGACTCAACACACCTGTATCGTGATAACAAATACATATACATATCATACAACAGTATAAAATACCATAATCAACATTCATTTCATGATAGTGAAAATTCATATGCATAATTAAAAACATGTCAAGAATAATCATAATCATACTACATATCAACATATATGTGTTCTTTCTCTTAATTTGAATTTCGTTCATTAGCTGTGAATTTTGTATCATCATGTCAGTCGATGGATCCATCTACGTGTAACATAAGTACCCGGCGGCGAGGACATCAGCGACAACATTACCCGTCCACTGAGCCCTGACCTTACATGTCATCGTGTCATCGTATTAGTCACAATCAACTCCCATCTTTCAAAAACATGTCATCACATTCATCACTTAATAAAAGCATGCATATACGTAATTTTTCTTTAAAACCAAGCATGCACCGTATTTTTTAATAACTGCATAAAAACCATACACATGATGCATAAACATTTAAAAACATGATAAATTTGTGCTCAGGGCGCTGCCAGGCCTAAAAACTCACCCCGGGTGCAAAATGACCATTTTGCCACTCGAAACCCGAAATGATCAATTTACCCCTGGCCCTCAAAATTTCGAACCGAAGCTTACCAAACTACTTAAAACATCCCAAAATAAAATCAAAAGTATTTCTTAGACGTAAACTCGAGCCCATTTCATAACTTATTTGATTTCATTTTAAAACTTTGACCGGTGTCCCGGTTTTAACCCGAATCAACCCGAAACTTAACCAAATTTTCCCCAAACCTTTCACACCTAAAACACATTCTAACAGCCCCTAAACTTCACATTCCAGTCCACTATGACTCCCAAAAAAATGACCACAAGCTGCTGGAATTTCTCTACTCAACCTAGTAGAACCCTCGCCGTGGCCCTCGCACACAATCACGACCCTACACCAAAACGGTTGGGAATAGCCACAAACTAGCCTCTTCTAGACCACCCTAGGACACCTCTGAACATGCTGAACCCACGGACACAGCCCATGTAGGCCGTAACTTTCCTATAATCTCTAATCACCAAAGGATGCACACCCATGGCCAACCCCTACTCAACGATGCAAAAAGACTCTAAATGCAAGACCAGAAGGTTGTGGACCTCCCCTAGCCTCAGTTGACCCTCCTGGATCACGCCTCAGCTTGGTTCAGCCTTTGACTTGTCGAGCCCGCCCTAATCCTACACCAAGACAACCCGAAACCCTAGCCACCCAAATGACACCTTCGGCCTTCACCAAGAACCGAGCACACCCTAGACTCCAATCATCATGTCACCTTAAACACATAATGTTCGCCCCTAATCAACCCAAAATCGACAGCCCCCATGCAACCATACAACAAAAATGTGAGTATCATGGAAAAGTAATCAAATTTCATGTCGCACTTTCAACAAAAATGCAACGACAAGGTAGGTAACTACATTTTCAAACAAATACATGATTTTCAGCAAAATATTGGAGTGAATGATGAGAAAAATGAAATATTGGAGTGAATGATGAGAAAAATGAGAATACAAGTGTGCCTTGATGATTATATGCTAGAAAACTTGACGATGCGCACGTAGGATGAACATCGGAGGAGCGGGGAGGGATTTTCTTGAAAGAACAAAGCTTGGCCGAGAGTTGCTGGTGAAAATGGTGTGAGGGAGGCTGCTGAAATTTTGAGTTCACGGCTGCTAGGTGTTAAGGTATGTTTAGGGTTACTTAGTGATGTAATTAAATGAAAGGATTACGCTTAAATGAGCCCTTAAATATAATTAAATGGTTTAAAATGGGTTTTGAGCCCATTAACCCCTAAAACAAACCCATTAAACCCAAAAACATTTCTGAAAAATATTTCGTTTAGATAAATTTTTGAAAATTTTGCACGAGCCCTCAAAAAGTCCCCTGAATCGATAAAATTTGCGTACCGGCTAAAAATATAACCCGGCGGGTAAAAATACTCAACCAAGGCCCATTTTCAAAAATAATACTTAAAAACACATCATATTAAATAATTAAAAATAATTATTCCATAAAAAATTTTTCCTGAATATCCCCGGTCTCCGTTTCTCGTTCGAGCACAAAATGCAACTTAAAATCCTAATGCATGAAACTTTAAATAAACCATGAATTAAAACACAAATTCATGAAATAAACATGCATTTAATGCATTAAAACAATTTAATAAAATACAAAAAATTTAATAACTTGCATGCATGTGGTTTACGTGGACTTTCAAATTTTCGGGACGTTACACCTTCGCCACGCCAGCCCACGCCCTCGCCCAGCCTCGCCAAATCTCCCCTACGTCCAGTCTCGAGCGCGTGGCCCAACATATCCCCTGCACATGCTCTGCGCAACGTCATTCACACCAACACACCCTCGACCTTCATCCGCCGACTCACCAAGCATCCCCTTCGCCCAGTCTCGCCCAACTACCTCGTTCACCCCTCGAGCGCTCACCCAGCACACCGTCGTGCTCACCCAGCCGCGTCGCCCACTACTGCACGCCCTCGCGCTGCCCCTCCTCATCCCTTCGCCCATCAATGCTCTCTTACTAGGCTCCAACTTAGTAGGAAAATTATGAACGCTATGAACACTCACCCTCCATACTCAAGCTTTTCACCCTGACCACCTAAATCTCATCTACTAGGCTCCAACCATCACCATCACCAACTCAAGCTCCTCTAGGCTTCAGCCTTAGTAAGAAAATAAAACCCACACCTCCTCTTCTCGTGACTCCTCCGCTAAGCCGGGCATTAGCAGGAAAAATGAAAGAGCTTTACAACATTTCCTCCCCACATAACTTCTCTGATTGGTATAACATTAGCAGGAAATATGAAATCCCCTTATGACCACCTCACCCTTGACCTAACTCCTCTTCTAAGCATAGCCCGCATGATAAAAGTTTCATCTCCTCACCTCATGATTCCTCTGCTAGGCAATACCTTAGCAGGAAAAACAAAATTTCACCTCCTTACTCCTGATTCCTCTACTAGGAGATGCCTTAGCAGAAAAATAAAACTTTCACCTCCTCATCCTCTACCTCCTCTACTAGGCGATGCCTTAGCATGAAAATAAAACTTCCACCTACTCACCATCTAACTCCTCTGCTAGTTGATGCTTTAGCAGGAAAACAAAACTTCCACCTCCTCAACCTCTGACTCCTCTCATAGGCGATGCCTTAGTAAGGAAATAAAACTTCCACCTCCTCATCTCTTGACTCTTCTGCTAGGCGATGCCTTAGCGCTAGGCGATGCCTTAGCGCTAGGCGATGCCTTAACAGGGAAATATTAAATTTTAATCTCTCCGACTCTTCTCCTCTACTGGGCGTAGCCCACGTAGGTAAAATTTAATTTTCAATCTCTCCAACACTTCTCCTCTACTGGCATAGTCCAAGTATGTAAAATTTAATTTCTAGTCTCCCCAACTCTTCTCCTCTACTAGGCTCAGCACAAGTAGGTAAAATTTAATTTTCAATCTCTCCAATTCTCTCCGCTACTAAGCATAGCGTAAGTAGATAAAATTTTATTTTTCTCATCCCCAACTCTTCTCCTCTACTAGGCGTAACCCAAGTAGGTAAAATTTAATTTTTCTCCTCCCCAACTCTTCTCCTCTCCTAGGCACAGGCCAAGTAGGTAAAATTTAAATTTCCTTCTCCCCAACTCTTCTCCTCTGCTAGGCACAACCCGAGTAGGTAAAATTAAATTTTTCTCTTTCCAACTCTCCTCCTCTACTAGGCGCAGTCCAAGTAGGTAAAATTTAAATTTTCTTCTCCCAACTCTTCTCCTCAACTAGGCGCTGCCCGATTAGGTAAAATTTAAATTTTCTCATCCCTAACTCTCCTTCTCTACTAGGTGTAGCCCCCATAGGTAAAATTTAAATTTCCTTCTCCCCATCTCTTCTCCTCTACTAGGCACAGCCCGAGTAGGTAAAATTTAATTTTTCTCCTCCCCAAATCTTCTCCTCTATGAGGCGCATCCTGAGTAGGAAGAATTTAATTTTTCTCCTCCCCAAATCTTCTCCTCTACGAGGGGCATCCTGAGTAGGTAGAATTTAATTTTTCTCCTCCCCAAATCTTCTCCTCTACTAGGCGCAGCCTAGTAGGTAAAATTTAAATTTCATTCTCCCCAACTTTTCTCCTCTGCTACGCGCTGCCCAAGTAGGTAAAATTTAAATTTCCTTCTCCCTAACTCTTCTCCTCTACTAGGCGCAACCCGAGTAGGTAAAATTTAATTTTTCTCCTACCCAACTCTTCTCCTCTACTAGGCGCAGCCCCAGTAGGTAAACTTCAGCTCATGTCATCATCATAATACAACAACATTGATGAACTTAATACAAGAACTTAGTTTTATTAAATTTCAACCGATTACGTAGGAAAAATTCAGAAACAAAATACATCAACATTAAAATCAAGAATAATATTTTCTAAGGTGGTAAGCATTTCAGGGTCTCTTTAAAGCTTTGTTATGCGCATTCTCCAACTTTCCTCTTTGCTCCTCTTGTACTTCCCTAGTACAAAGTCACCCATTTATAAGCTTCTCTGAATACGATTTTTATAATCTTCCATGCGAATGCTCGCGTCTTTTCCTTTTTTTTCCAACATCTCAAGGTTAGGGGATATCTGGAATCTCTTTTTCATTGACCTGAACTCTACAATTTCAGTTTCTTCATCCGCTACCTCCTGAACCTCCTTCTTCAATACGGGCAACCCACTTCTTCACTTCCTAATCATGTTGACTTCTACACGTGCTCTTTTTATCTCTTCCAATACGGGCAACCCACAGGAAACTTAAGCTTCTGATGATAGGTGGAAGCTACGACTCTAAAATCTTTTAGGGATGTCCGTCCCAAGATTTCATTATACAATGATGGAGTATCTACCACCGTGAAGATTATCATCTTTTTTATCCGCCGATGATCATTCCCTAAGGATAAGGAAGAACGAATTGTCCCAATGGAGAAATTGCATGTCCTGCGAACCCATAAGAGGCGTAGAGACCGACTGAAACTCAAATCCTTCAACTTACATATGATCCAACGTTCTCTTGAATAAAATATTCACGGAGCTTCCATTATCAATAAAGATCATCGCCACATTGTAATTGGCAATGGTGGCCGTCACCACTAAGGCATCATTATGTGGAGTCACAACGCCTCGGAGGTCTTTCGGCCCAAAGTGATGATGGGATCTTGTGGTAAGTCCACATCCCTGGATATCTCAAAGTTCTCCAACATTCTTTCATGTGCTTTTCAAGCTCACCCGGAGTCTCCATCCACAGCACCTCTTGAGATCATACGAATCATTCCTCTCGTAAGAGGATTGTTCTTGTTCATTATCCTCCTCGGATTGATAGGCTCTTGATGGACATCTTTACCCCGCCACTCCTTTCTCGGCTCTCCAACCCTATGGTTTATCCAGGCAGGGCCCTGATCTTGCTTAGGGGATGGGCGAGACCTCGGGCGGCTCCAGAATGTGTATCCTTCTTGTCTGTCATCGGAGGAAATTTGTCAATGCTCTCAACCCTTTGCGACTTCTCCCACCTACCCTCGGGCTCCTTCACCTCCATCACCTTGTCACAATTGCTATGCAGAGGAACATGGGATGAGAATTGTCCTCTGCCCCTAGCCTTATCCTCCTCCCTCTCGCTCGCACCTCACTTCCTACCTCCCCTCTCTGCTCCCTCAACTCTACTTCCCCAGGCTGCTGCTCCATCCTCTAATGCTACTGAAAATCTTCTAGATTTACTTATTTTGCCACCCGAGATAACAAATCATCATAACTTGATGGAGGTTTCTTGACCAAACAAGAGCTTTTGAAGAGGATTCAAAGTATGAGTAGTTAGCATGAAGAAATCAGCTAGTTGAGACCACAAGCCCTTGTGTGAGGATACATTTGAGATGTATACTGTAAAGGATAAATTCTTCACACACATATATACAAGAGAGTTGAAATTCAAATATTAGATGAGTGAGTCTTTACACAAAGACATAAAACATTGTGTTTGTAGTATTTGGATATGAGACATTAAACAATATGTTGATTCTGAGGTTCTGCCTACAATCTTGAGTGCTAGGAGTTCTAGTTGGGTGCTGTCCTTCCGGAGTGAGTTTGTACAAAGAGTTGTATAAATCAAAGTCTTCTAGTGAATCCTTCCCAAGGAGAAGAAGGGGTGACATAGGAGCATTTGAAATCTCTGAACATCCATAAACAAATTCGTGTCTATTTGTTTATTGCATTACTGTTCATTTCCACTGTTTTTAAAGAAGCATTGTCGAAGCATTTTATGTGTTCTTCAAATACCAAAATATTGCATACCAAGTGTGTGATAAAATGTTTCAACAAAAATATTTTTACTCATTCAACTTGAATATATTTGAAATGCTTTACAAAATGTTTAATCGGTCTCTACGAAAGATTATTTCGAGTGTCTTTCGCTTGATTTGAAAACCAAACTCGATTTAATTCATCAGTGTTCAATATTTCAAAATCGAGCTATTGTAGCTCAACAATGATCTCCATAATCGATCCTGTCTAAATCTTCACTGATTTAGAAATATAAAAGATGATTGCGATTTGATAATCAGTCGACAACAACACTAACAATTTGATAGGATCGGGTAAAGGTGAAAGAGTGTTTAGAAGGGGGGTTGAATAAACACTGAAAATTTTCACAACCTTTTCGCTTTTTATGAGTCATTTTAATGATAAACTGATACTCGGGAATCTTGTAAGTCGATATCAATCAGTTAACAATAAAAGTACGGAAATAAACTGACTGATAGATAGAATAAAACTAAAATAAGAAGACACAAGATTTTATGGATGTTTGGAGATTTCAAACACTCCTACGTCACCCCTTCTATCACAAAGTTATGATATTCACTAAAAGAGTTTGATCGATACAAAAAGTTGTACAAACCACTTCAGTTTTGGACTTAACAATGACAAACTGAAACTTTTAATTACGAACCAGTTTACAGTACCCAATTGGACTTAAATAATTTAGCACAACTGATCTCTTCAAGATCAAGTAATAAAATAATAAGAGTTTGTGCTTGTAAGCTCGAAGTATAGCCTTGAATGCTATGAAAATGTACAATAAACGTGAACTTTGAAATTTGTAAATATTTCAGCAGAGTAACAGCTCAATTGCTATAATAGTATATATATCGGGTTGATTCAAATAATTTCTCAGCTGCTCTTCTATGCTATTTATAGGCTTTGCCTCCAACGGTAATATTTAATACAATTTGAAACTTTCTATCCATTGTTTGCTATGTCAGCATTCTTCTGAAAGTCGTACACTGCAGCTTTTGCGATCTCACTACTTGTTGTAGTCAGCTTTTGTATAGTTGTCGGTTGAACGTCCTTTTCCTTAACTGATGACGTGCACAGCTGAAAGATTATCTGATAGGATGTAGCTGATAAGCTCACTACTGATTGTAGCAACTAATCAGTTCCAACTGATCAGTCAGTTGTCTGCGTAGTTCAGTTTGCTAGTCTAGTTTCCTTAGAAAATCTCCGTACTATTCTTCAGTTATGGGCAACCGATAATTTGTGTATTTTAGATCAGTTTCTATCAGTCTTCTTGATCAGTTAGTTCAATCTATTAAACGCTCAGTTTGTCAAACTTCCGAAATTCAGTTTCCAACAATTTCTCCCTTTTTGGTGTTTGACAAAACTTAGAAAATATGACCTGATCAACTGAACTCATTGTAGATAAAATAACCTTTTATTAACAACTCTTTCATTGTACAGATTCGTACAAAGAATGAAAGAATATTTTAACTGACTAAAATAATCTTCAAAAATCTTGAAAAAATCTGCCAAATATCTTCGATTGTTGTCTGGGTCTCTTTGAAGATTGATCCTGCTGATCCTTTCCTTATTTCTTCCTCCTTTTTGTCAAACTCATCAACCTTTTTGGATAACATACGAACATCCGAGGAGAGGTTTGATACTACATTCATCAGAATTTCTTGCAGCAAATCCATTCTTTTTGAGATAGTGTTTTCCAAAAAATCAAGGCGTCTTGTGAACAAGGCTTGAGTTAAGAAGTGTGCTTCAGCTGACACTCTGTCTTTTCTAAGTTCTTCCATTTGGAAAAATAGAGAAGTTACATCCTTTGTGATTTGCTGTAGTCTTCCCATAGTGTGCTCCTTTACAAAGTCGAGCTTCATAGTATGCATAAATTGGGTTGACTTGATGTCAGAAATGGAAGTCATTACACTGACAAAGTTGGTCTGAATGGCGTGAATTTCTTCGAACATTGATTCAGTTTCTATTGATATACCAGGAGACATGGCTCCAGAGGTTTCTGGTTCCTTCTCCATTTTTTCTTGATTAAATATCACCAAGGCCATGTCAGTTGTTTCAGTTTCAAGACTAACCATTTCTGAAACATCTTCTAGTATATCTTTTTGCTGAAGCTGTGGAGGAGAAGAGAGATTCGGTACAACAGTGGAACTTGAAGGCTCTGTAGTTGGTTGATTAGCTGAAGTAGTAGTTGGTTCTTCAGTTGGTTGCTAAGCTGATTCAGAAATCGGTTCTTCAGTTGTTTGAACCACGGGGCCTTTAAAAACGGTTTTATTTGACCTACGACAACGGTGAAAAACCGTTGTATTTTGCCTTTTTTTTTGTAGTGTCTTTTGTTTTCCCTTTGAGTCAGTCAGAACATGAGGAATACGCAGTCCTGAGTTAGTTGCATCAATTCTTTCTCTAATCATTACCTCTTTGGGTCTGGTAATTGGGAAAGTAGTTGGGCTAGATATAGTGATCAGTGGAGCTTTAACTTCAGAAAGTTTCTTTTTATCACCAGATTCAGTGATAGTTTTCTTGAGTTGAGCAGCAGGAGGCGGTAACTGATCTTCAGTTGAAGATTTAACTGGTATTGCTCTCAAAGGAGTAGCCTTGATTGGCTGTTCAGCTCTAGATTGTATCATCCTATCAGTTGGGATGGTGCTCAGAACGATTGATGGTTTCGTCTTGATAGTTCAGGGCTTCTTGGTGATTTTGGGAAAGGGAGTCTTCTCAGAATCAGTTTCACTGATAATCAGTTTGCGTTTGATTGTCTTATTAGATTTCTTGACTTATTTGGGAGCATCCTTCGTCCCGATCTCCTTTTTCACCTTAATGAACTGTTCAGGAGAGATGTCCGGCTTGAGCTTCGGTAGCTGAACACTCTTGACATTGAAAATCTTGAATTTGGATGACCTCTCAGAGGAGTCACCCACTAAAACCTTGCTTTTCAGGAAATATCTGAGCGGCACTGCAAATCGCTTCGATTGTTTCGATGACTGAAACATGCTTTTGAGAAGGTTGAAGATGATACATTTCCATTGCAGTCTTTTTTCTGCCATGATAGCAGTCATGACTTGGTCACGATGTCAACCAGTAACTGGATTTCTGGCTTCAGTTTTTTTTTGGGATTGGAAACCTTGATTTTCTGTCCATCAGCAGATAGGAGAGTTTCCATCTCCTCGACATCAGATGTTTTCACCTTAGAGATATTATAATGGCCCGAAAATTCGTGTTTGAAAATTTGCGGAAAAATTAAAAATTTTCTTTTTAAAATAATTAAAATGCCTCATTAAGAAAATAAACTTATAAATCAAGTTTAATGTTTAAAAATATCAGCAGAAGAAATTATTGTTCGCAAAATAACAAGTTTAAAGTAATCCAACAACTGTTAAAATGTTTGAGCATAAAAATGGCGAATGCTGTAAATGAGGTCCTCGAGTTCCACTACTGCCGACCAAAGCTAGCTCACTGGTCCTTGCCCTCGGCCCCGACATCATCAGTACCTACAACAATCAAGTCTAGTGAGCCTAAAGACTCAGCATGCATATATCGTAAATAACGAGTAAATAATATAATAAAATTAAAAATAACATGTCATGAGGCATAACGTAAAATATCGTGTCCTGATTAATTATAATACGTGCATAACTGAACTAAAATCATAGTGAAAATATTTGCTCCATGGAGCCCTGTAATGAAATAGCATGTAATAATTTTCTGGTGAGATTATGTTCTACGCAAGTGGCCCCTGCACTGAACTGAACTGAACTGACCGGTAGCTGGCGACCGGGTGAAGTAATGAACGTCTGATCAGACTAATGCCACAGTATTTTGGGTGGAACTGAACTGAACTGACCGGTAACTGGCGACCGGATAATACAATGATCCCATGATATTGAAATGACCACAAGCAATATCACATAAATCTCAAAAATGAATATTTTATATTTTTATGCACGTAATATAATTAAATGGCATGATGAAATATCCTGTATTATTTTACCACATGGATTGGATCGTTCCCAGGCTTGCTGCGACCTCAATTTATCATGAAAATATGCAAATGATTTTCTTGACCAAACTTTGTAATTGAATCCAAAAACGAGACAATTACGCCCCACGACTTCGTATTTAATCATGACTCCGTGCCAACCCGAACCAACACCAAACTATCATTTAGTTATGACTAAAATACACCTAAAATGACGAAATAATGCTCCAAAAACGATGAGAGTCGAAATTTTGGTGAATGGAGGCCAAAACATGAAACGCCCTTTCGAGAGTCAATTTGACACATCGCACTGTAATTTCTCGTACGACCTCTAAACTGATCCGAATCACAAACGGCTAAAAACCTGACCTTCATAACTTGATGAGGCACCATCCAGTCCAAGGCCATAGGCTAAAAGCCAACCAATAACTCGAACGAGCCACTGAACCGAAGCAGCAAGTTGCTGTCCACAAAATACAGCAGTTGTGCTTTGGTTTTCTTGCGTCGTTTGCAAGGCTAATGGCCATTGGGGCTTGAACCACCAACCAGAACCTCTTAAAAACACCCTAAGGAATGATTTGAACCATGGCTAAGGGCCCTAGGCCAGCCACAATTCGAACCACAACCGAAACAAGCCAAGTGATTCCACCCGAGAGCACACCTTCATGCGTGGGGTTCTGCGATTGTTCGGCTGTCATGGAAAATTCCATTGACCATTTGATTGACCATGGCATGATCTAGACATCAAGGGGCATGGTATGAACCATGGCTAAGGGCTAATGAGCCAACCAAGATCCACACCAACACCCATACTTTCGAAACATTACACACACGCAACACCAGAATTCTTCTAAAAACCGAGGGGCTGTTCTTGTTTATTTTTGAAACCGATCGGGACGTGAACCAAGCCATGAAAGGGCATATTGGTCACGTCCTAGACATGATAGGGAAGTGTTCCAACCATGGATATAGGCCCCTAGGGCAGCCTAGGTTAGAAACTCTCCCTTGACAGCAAGCAACAAAAATCGAAGCACAATATGGCCCTAAGGATGAGTTGCTATCAATACTGTGATTCCAGAGAGTATGGGGCTGAACGAACGGATTAATATGGTCCTAACATGTCCTAATACATGTCTAGATGCAGCCTTGGGAGACTAGGATCGAGCCATACCCTGCAGCGACAAAAACAACCAAAAACGTGAGAGAACAAGGGAAAACCGAAAATCTGCACCTTGGTTTCGAAAATATTTTGTCATGTATTTCGGTTGTTCCCTTCAAATTTGTGTACATGCGATGTTTTAAAATAATAATATGACTTGATTGAAGAGTCAATAAAAATATAAACATGCCTGATTTCATTTTGAAAGGAAAACGAACGAAACGACGACGCGGCGCGGAGGAGACGGAGTGATCTACCTTCCTTCCTTCTACTCGATTTCTTCTCTAAATGCTCTCGGTTTTTCTCATTGATTTCTCACGAAAATGCTCTGAAATGTGTACTGAATTTCGGTGAGGAGGGAGATGAAATGATGGTTAGGAGAGTGAGGGGAGGGGTTGCAATATAAAAGGGATGGCAAGACCAAGTCTTGCTCTCCTTTTTTGAATTTTGAAATGGCTTGATATCCTAGAGATGGTTGGAGGGATCATGACCGATTCTACATGCTAAAAAAGGTTAGGATAATGATCTAATATTAATTAATTAAGGGTGATTAATAAATGAAAGGATTATCATGCTAAGAATGACAAGGAAATGGTCAAAGGTGAGTTGGCAAAGAATTGTTTAATCACTAAGGTGTGGCCGAAAATAATCCAATAAATGGAGGGGAAATATTATTTAGTTAGTGTATTTTAAACCTTAAGAGCCTTACCTATCCTTTAAATAATTTAGGGACTTAACACCCTTATTATGGAACCTAAATGAACTTATTTCCTACTTACCTCAAGTTACTTAAATAATTCCTTAAACCTCCTTTTAACTTAAATTAACTTATTAGCTAGCTAAAATAAACCTGGGAATGATTTTCGTAAATCTTAAATTTTATCTCAAAACTCCAACTCCAGTCCGGCCTCACTGAATTAACTGAAAAGATAAAAATTAAAACTACTGCATAAAATAATTAGATTTAAAGGAAAGAATACAATACTCATGCA
The DNA here is from genome assembly GCF_025594145.1 of Primulina tabacum. Taxonomy (NCBI): domain Eukaryota; kingdom Viridiplantae; phylum Streptophyta; class Magnoliopsida; order Lamiales; family Gesneriaceae; genus Primulina; species Primulina tabacum. The sequence continues at coordinate 34,268,457 of NC_134552.1, forward strand.
AAAATAATAAAAATCATTTTTACTTTAAATGCTAGAAATTATGCATGACTTTACGTAGTCTAATTTACGGGTTCTACAGATATTTTCCAGTCCATCATTAGGCAACTGGAAGATGTTGCTGGAAGGAGTCTGCTTTGATTATCAGCAACTGATTGTTGACGGTGGCAGTGATGTTTCCGTCAGCAGAGATAAATCCATTGACATAGAGATCTTAATATTTTGGATAGATTTCTGGGAAGATAGTCCCAGAAATGTCTTCAGTCCAGCAACCTTCAGTTTGAGAAACACATTCGTGATATCCTCTTCTGACCAGACAGGACTGAATCAAAACCAATTGTCAATGCGTTCAACAGGTATGCCGGAACTTGATTTGCCATTGCTGAAAGATTGGTTATCTGTGAGAGAGAAAGTTCTGTGTATTGATTTGCTCTCTAGACTGAAATGCTCGTAAAGAAAACTGAAATGAGGCGAGGACAAGTACATATGTATGTGACTGTTCAATTTTTGGACACGTGTTAGTTTAAGATAAATTGAATAAAATCATGTGTGTGTGTGATGAAAACGTGTGTAGAATTTAAATGGGCTACGCGGGGCCACATGTTAAAACACTATTCATTGAAAGAAATCAATTAAATGCGTAAATATCAATCACATCACTTATTATGGAATATTTATTGATTAATTAGTTAACTTATTGGAGAATATTAGTTAGGTCAGCAACTGAGTGATAAGTTGAAAGTTGAGTCATCTCAGTTGAAGACCAACTGAATATTGTCTTCTCAGTTAACCGTTTAAGTTGATATTCCTCCTCAAAAGATGAATATTAATAAAAGAAAGGGTAAGAGAAGCTTAGTCTGAGTAATTCAAAGGCTTTCAGTTGACTAGAGTCTCTTCGTCTTCCATTACTTCAATATCAGTTTTTAGGAATTGTCAATAAATAGACCACTATCATTAGATGATAACAAAGACAATTAAACACAGATGGATAGAGCAAGCAGTTCCAACAACCCTCCTTTTCCAGCAACACTTCGCCGTCTGGAGAGACAGAAAGAAGCTATGGAGAGCCATGTCCTTAAGAAAGTCATGTCCACCTGGACTAAAGTTCAAGAACTCCAAACTATTTAGCGAGAAGGGTTGGTTGCTACTAATAAACAGAGGGCAGCCGAGATAAAGTATAAGAAACGTATTAATGTGATCCACACTTTAGATCTTGCTACTGATGAAGGTCTGTTGGAGTTGATGCTGATGCAGGAGCAGAGAGCACTATAGAAAATTATCTTATCGGAAGACTACAGAAGAATTTCCTGTAAAGCATTGTCTAGTTGGATGTTCTCTTGGCTAGATGCCTTAGAAAGAGAATTGAATCTTGTAATATGTGAAAGATTTTATCAATTAAATTTTTGTTTCGATTCATTGCTCTTTCCTTATCTGTATATGGACTTATATCAGTTGACAAACAATTAACTAACTGATAATGGCTAACTGAATGGTTATTAACTGATATTTGACTAACAAAATAAAATAAACAATAACTGACATAACAACATTATCATTGATATAATTAAGACAGATCAATTAAACCAATATATTTTAAAATGAGAAAACTTAGTCTCTGGTAATGGTTTGGTGAAGATGTCAGCTGCTTGTTGTTCAGTTGGTATGTATTAAGGTTTATTGCTTTCTTCAGAGCATGATTTCTGATGAAGTGATTCTGACATCGATATTCTTGGTCATTAAGTGAAGAACTAGATTGTATGTAATTGTAATCGTGCTTGTATTATCACAAAATATTGGTGATTCTTTTGCAATGACTCCATAGTCTTTCAGTTGTTGCTGAATCCAGATCAGTTGTGCACAGCAGCTTCCAGCAGCAAAATATTCTGCTTCAGTTGTGAAAGTTGCTATGGATGTTTCTTCTTGCTGAACCATGAAATCAATCTATCTCCTAGAAACTGACATGATCCACTGGTGCTTTTACGATCTAGTTTACATCCTGCATAATCTGCAACTGAATATCCAACTAAATTGGAATAAAAATCACTAGCATACCATTAGCCCACATTTTGTGTGCCTTTAAGATATTTTAAGATGCGTTTGGCAGCTAAAAAATGTGATTGCTCAGGATCTGCCTGAAATCTAGTACACATACAAACAACAAATACAATATCAGAACGACTAGCAGTTAGGTACAATAATGAACCTATTAAACCTCTGTAAAGTGTCGTCTCAACTGATTTTCCCCCTTGATCATTGTGTAGTTTGATTGATGAACTCATGGGACTACTTGGAGCTAACATGTTTCCATGCCAAATTTCTGAGCAATTCCTTCGTGTATTGGTC